>NC_143409.1:12993257-13144772 GCF_052110815.1 Crocodylus siamensis | reverse complement strand
TCAAATCAAAGGACCCTTAATTTCTCCGAATCGATTCGGAGCGATTCAGAGATTCAGCCATAGAGACAGCTTTACATGTTTTTTTCTACATACCTCTAGGAGGCAGGGGGCTTGTGAATGCTGCGATGCTGGGGCACATGGAGTGTCTCACAGGAGTGCAGGAGGCTCCCCAGCACGCTTGGCAGCAGACCCAGAAGTGGACCAGAAGCTCTGGTCCACTTTCGGGTCCACCAGGGAGCACACAAGACCCCCCACCCCCATGCCCTCCTGGCCCAGTGACTGGTGCCTCCTGGGTCTGGGGGGCACACCCAGGGTCCCCCTGTGGCCGATCGCCGAGCCAGGGAGGCATGGGGGGGGCACCTAATGTGCTCCCCAGCAGACTTGGAAGTGGACCGAAAGTATGTGGAAGGCCCCCCCACACTCCTGTGGGACACTCCATGCACCCTAGCATTGCAACCATCATGAGCTGTGCCTGCTACCTCAAGGTACGTGGAAAAAACTTTTAAAGCTGTGTCTATGTCCGAATCACTGATTCTCCGAATCAGCATCAAATCTTCAGATTCCACCAAATCTTATCACGGACAGTGATCTGAATCAACAAATCGAATCACTGTCCCTGATTCAGGCCGAATCCAAACTGAATAGAGCCTGCTTCACACATCCCTACCTGATACCCCTGTTCTTTCCTATGGGCCAGGCTTGTTGGCTGGATCACCTTTCCCACAATCCACCATGCAGCCGGGTATGAGAGGGAGCCTTGTTGCATTAGTAGACATACTTTCCTTCAAGGAGCTCAGACCATAGGAGAGAGGGTCACCCTGGACTGGGTTAGTGTTGCACTAGCTTGTAAGAAAACATTTTGGGTCAGGGAAACCAACTGAAGTATGCCAATTCAGGATGAAAGGATGCAGAATGAAATATTTCGTTTAGATTGCTTGGATCAAAAGAAAACAAAATTGGTAAAATTAAAATTTCGATCATGTGGAAACTGCATTTTTCACTGAAAACTTATTCCTGTGAAAAACTTTAACCACTTCCAGCCTAAATATATTGGTCTACATGTAGTTATATCTTATTTATCAGTTAGCAGTGTGCCCTTGTTACCAATGGCTAACAGCATACTGGGCTGCATTAGTAGGAGTATTGCCAGCAGATCAAGTATTTAAAGGTGGGGACCATCAAGTTAGAAATTATGAGACAAATCCTATCATGATATAACTAAACACAATCTATGCTAGCAGAGTGTTGTTCCCTACAAGTGAAAAGGAAAACAAAAAAGAAAGGAAAGAAACTTTTTTCTACAAAGCAGGTTCCATTTTACCAAAAAGCTGTTTATTTTTGTATCTCCAGAAAAACCAGACTAGTCAGTTCCTCCTTCCATTGCTAGTCAGTTCACTGTCCAGTTCTTTGTCGTTCAGTCCTATCTGGTTTGTGTTCACAACACTTCGGGAGAATATTGGGTTTGGCTAAAACTGGGAATGAAGAAGAATGGGGACCTTCAATATTTTCCAAGATGCATCTTGTATAACCCAAAAACTTCTAGCTAAAAGTCCTTGGTAACATCCTTCTTAATGCCTTTGATTGTATATAAAACAACAATACTACACTGGATTTTTCTAGCATATTCTAGCTGAAGATCTCAATGTCTATAACTCAAAGTCTATAACTGCTAATGAACTCACCTTCCAAACACCTACTATATCACTGAAGTATTATTAAGCACATTTTACAGCTGAGGAAACTGAAGTACAGAAATAACCCATGGACTTGTCCAAGGTGTCATGGTGAATCAGTGTCACTGCCAGAAATAGTTCTCAAATTTTAAGATGCCCAATAATCAGGTTTAGCTGTAAAACTCTCCTTTTCATATTCATGTGCAACAAACACAACCTCCTAGATTCAGTGTCTTAGTTTACATTCAGCATCCAAAATTATCTCAGCCATGTGGGAATCGCTAAGTGATATGTTCTCATGAACTACTTCCTAGATGCAGGTTGAATTGGGATTATAGACACGCACAGGTGTACAGGCACACATCAACCAAATGTTGATAAACCTCAGGAAAACTGAGATAATGGCTTAAGCTATAGGTGAACATTTTGGATTGTTCCCATTTTGCCCTTATCTGAACCAACACCCAGATTTATGTTTTTGAAGTGCCATAAACAGATTCCCAAGCCAATTTAGCTTTTTAAAAGAACTGAAATTGTATGTCTAATCAGTCTCTTACATTTAATTAAATAAAAATGCTAGCAGGTAACAGAGTCCTCTGTGCGTAGGACTCACTTGCGAGCATTAGCAAATCTGAATTTAATATTTTTTTTTTATTTTACCAGCGTTCTTCGATTTCACACTAATGGTTCTTTCTTCTCTATTTATTTTTCCTGTTAATTATCTTTCAATCTCACGTTTAAAATGAAACAAGCCACTAACGGGTATCTTAATAGTAATGAAGCAATTTGACCGGGAGTTCTTTTCACCCACAGGCTAGGTCCCGTATGGATAGCAGAAGGGCAGTATGCCTCTATACACAGAAACTGATCCACAGTTCACCATATAGCCTGGATAAGAGAGAAGCTAAGCACCATGGTCTCCTTCTTCATTGGCCTCTTGGGAGCCAGGCACTGATTATTTTGATGTCACATCCGGTATACCATCCATGCAGGCCAAAGTCTCATTATATGGTAACAAAAGGTCCTGTTCATAAGTATCAATCAAGGGTCAGGCATGAGCCATTGACACATGTAGGAAGGGCTATTTGACCTGCAGCAGCCTCATGGGCCTTCTGGTCTCTGTCCTTCTGTCCCACTGTCTTCCAGCCTCAGACTTTGCACCACTTGCCAACTCCATGCTTAGTCCCATAGCAGCCTGGCACTCCACACACCCTAGTTCAGGCCAGGCCTCACTCATTAGGATTGTATCAGAATCATAGAAAATGAGGGTTGGAAGGGACCTCAGGAGGTCATCTAGTCCAACTCCCTGCCCACAGAAGTACCATCCCCAACTAGATCATCTCAGTTAAGGCTTTGTCTGGCTGTGTTTAAAAAACCTCAAAGGATGGAGATTCCACCACCTCTCTGGGTAACCTGTTCCAGTGCTTTACTGCCCTCCTGGTGAAAATGTTTTCCTCATATCTAACTTAAACTTCCCTTGCTGCAACTTGAGACCATCGCTCCTTATTCTGTTTTTGGCCACCACTGAAATCAGTCCAGCTCCTCTTTGGATCCCCGCTTCAGTTACTTGAAGGCCACTATTAAATCTCCCCTCAGTCTTCTCTTCTCCAGACGAAAAAAGCTCAGTTCCCTCAGACTCTCCTCAAAATTCATGTGCCCGAGCCCCCTAATATTTTGTAGCCCTCCACTGGACTCTCTCTAGTTTGTCCACATAGTTTTCTGCAGTGGGAGGACCAAAACTGGACATAGTACTCCAGATGTGGCCTCAGCCGTGCAGAATAGAGGGGAAAAATCACTTCCCTTGACCTGCTGGCAATGCTCCTACCAATGCAGCCCAGTATGCCATTAGTCTTCTTGGCAACAAGGACACACAGTTGGCTTATATCCAGCTTATTGTCCACTATAACCCCCAGGTCCTTTCCTGCAGAGCTGCTGCTTAGCCAGTTGGTCCCAAGTCTTCACTGGCATGTGGGATTGTTCCATCCTAAGTGAAGGACTTTGCACTTCTTGTTATTGAACCTCGTAAGATTTCTTTTGGTTCAATCCTCCTCTTCTGATCCAATTTGTCAAGGAGTCTCTGAATCTTGGCATACCCTCCAGTGCATCTGCTATTTCTGCCAGTGTGGTGTCATCTGTAAACTTGCTGAGGGCGCACTCCATCCCATCCTCTAGATTATTGATGAAGGTATTGAACAAAACTGATCCCAGCACCAACCCCTGGGGTGCTCCACTTGAGACTGCCTGCCAGCTAGACATTGAGCCATTGATTTCTACCCTTTGAGCTTGATGATCCAGCCAGTTTTCTATCCACCTTACAGTACATTCATCCAACCTATAATCCCTTAGCTTGCTTTCAAGAATGCTGTGGAAGACCGTATCAAAAGCCTTGCTGAAGTCAATGTATATCACATTCACTGCTCTCCCTGCATCCAAAGCCATGCATTTCATCATAGAAGGCAATCAGGTTGGTCAGGCATGACTTGCCCTTGATGAATCCATACTGACTGTTTCTAATCACCTTCTTCAAATGCTTAGAAATGGATTCCCTAAGGACCTGCTCCATGATCTTCCCAGTGACTCAGGTGAGGCCGACTGCTCTGTGGTTCCCTGGATCCTTCTTTTTCCTTTGCTTAAGGATGGGCCTTATATATGCCTGTTTCCAATCATCTGGAACCTCTCCTGACTGCCATGAGTTTTCAAAGATAACAGCCAGTGAGTGGCTCTCCAATCACATCTGCACTCTCAGGTGCACTGTGTCTGTCCTCATGAACTTGTACACATCCAGCTTTTCTAAACAGTCCCTAAACTGTTCTTTTGCCACTGCTGGCTCCTCACCACTTCTCCAAACTGTGCTGCCAGGTGCAGTAGTCTGGGAGCTGACCTTGCCTGTGAAGACAGAGGTAAAAAAGGCAATGAGCACTTCATCCTTTTCCAAATCGTTTGTCACTAGGTTGCCTCCCCCATTCAGTAACGGACCCACACTTTCCCTGAACTTCCTCTTCTTGTTGACATACTTGTAGAAACCCTTCTTGTTACCCTTCGCATCCCTTGCTGCTGCAACTCCAATTGCACTTTGGCCTTCTTCATCCCTACATACCTGAGCAATTCTTTTATACAATACTCTTTCTGGGGAACATTTAGATGTGCTTTTTAAAGGAGCCTAAATGAATTAGGTGTTCAACTATAATCGCTATTCAATAGGATTTGGGCATCAAACTCCCTTGAACTGATATGAGAAGCCCAGCTTGAATTCTTTACTCAACAGCCACCTCTCAATGTCCAATCTCCCTCTAATTTAACAGCCTAACCCCCTATTGGATCCCATCTAGAACAGGAGTAGGCAATGTATGGCTGGCCAGATCCAGCCCTTGGAGTCACTGGACCCAGGCCACAGAGGGGAGGTTTCAGTCGCACTGGGCCATGGCAATGCTCGGTGGTAAAGGCTTTGCCTGGGCTATGTTGCAGCTGGGTAGACGAGTGACAAAGAGAAGAGGTGACAGGAAAGAGCGCTGGCAGCAGCCAGGTTCTAGCTGGACTGGTTTGAACCAAAGCTGGGCTATTCCAGCCCACAACCAGAAAATGTTGCTGACTGCTGAACTAGGGGAAGCAATATGCATGTTTAATCTGGGGAACAGGCAATACCTGCCTTGTACATTTGGATGGGAGCAGTGGCTTGCTCCTGTTCAATCACTGCAGTTTCCAAACACACTCCAGATGCTGAAGGTAGCGTTTCAATTTTGCTCATGTGTCCCCTGACTGTCTCCAGCCTTCTCAAGCTTCCTGCTGACTATACGCTGTCTCCCCATTCCCCTTGTGAGACGCAAGAGATTTGGCTAAAGGAAAGCTTGCAAGGAGCACTGCAGTATTTCCCTGCTGGGAAATCTTCCCCCTGGATGGGACTGTAAGAGTAATGAGAAATATGAGGCATTCTTAAAGGAGGGAGAGTGGCTGCCGTTTGCTCTGGAAAGGTGCAAATCGTACAACAGAACTAGCACAGAACTAACAAGGGGGAGTTTAACTTCTTCCATGGCAAAGTTTACTAAGCTGTTTATGAGCACAATTAGAAGCAAATACTGAAGATGTTCAAAAAAATAAGGAAGAGAAGATTTGCAAAATTTTCTCTCCCCACTCCCTCACTGAAGAAGGCTAAGTTGCCCAAATGAAAATTGTTCAAAGCAATGCATCATTTCAGAGGAAATTCCCATTGGGTAGGTGTCTCAGGTCCTAGTGGTTTCTACTCGGAGATGGAGAGACCCATTGACTCTCAACCAGCCAACATGAGGGACCCCAGTTTTAGTTTTATCTGTCCCACATGATCAGAGCAGAGACTTCCACCTTGGGTTCTTATACCCTAAGCTAGTGATTTAACCACCAGGCCATTTAGCCATCCTGGAATGGAGACTTCTCTCCTGCTCCTATTTTATTCATATTGTAATACAACCAAACTTCAAAACCAGAACATTTTTCACAAAATGGAACTGTTTTTTTCCCCAGCTTTGATTATGCCACATTGAATTTTGGAAACGAGGTGTAAGTAGGTACACTAAGCTGCCCAAAGTCCCACAGCCAATGGATGGCCAAGGTAGGAACAACAGTCTCCTATTTTTACTATAAGTAACATGTTTTCTTCTAATACAAATTGAAGTTTCTTCAAGACTCCTTCAATGCCTCCCTTTAGCTGTCAGCAGTCTCCAGCACACATCCTCATGCTGAAGCCAGGCCAGCAGTGCTAAATAAACCCA
Organism: Crocodylus siamensis; assembly: GCF_052110815.1. Lineage (NCBI taxonomy): Eukaryota > Metazoa > Chordata > Crocodylia > Crocodylidae > Crocodylus > Crocodylus siamensis. Next base: position 13,138,357 of record NC_143409.1, on the reverse strand, counting down.
CAGAGTAAAACTAAATCTAGTCAGGCTTTACCTTCTAAGGGTGTGAAGTGTGAATAAACAGCATGTCTGAAAAAGAGAGGAGGATTTTCAAATGCAGTCTATATTAGGAGTCCTGTCACTTGAAACACAGTGAGGGAAATTATGTTTATAGCAGTGGGGTCTAAGCCAATGCTGCCTTTGTCCTGTTTGATGCCCACTTCTTTCAGCATGAGAAAATGTGTGTAGTGCAAAGCAGACATAGGCCCTTGGTTTTATCCTCAATGGGCAGGGTAACTGAATTCAATAGTGCAACACCCACTGGCACATTTCTAATGTTATTATAAAGGGCTAAATGAGAAACGTTATGCAAAATTAGGGTTCACACATACAAAAAACACATGGCTATCTGAGTCAGCACATGTTACCAAGAGAAGTTACCCAGAGGTTGTGTGATCTCCATTCTTGGAGGATTTTAAGACCCGGATAAACAAAGCTTTGGCTGGGATGATCTAGTTGAGGATTTCATATTTCATAGACATTAGGGCTGGAAGGGACCTTGGAAGAACATCAAGTCCAGCCCCCTGCCCGAAGGGCAGGAAGTCAGCTGGGGTCATAGGATCCCAGCAAGATAAGCATCCAATTTACTCTTGAAGGTGTTCAATGTAGGTGCTTGTTCCAGACCTTGGGAGCTTGGACAGAAAAAAAATCTTTCTTATGTCCAACCTGAAACAGTCTTGCAGTAGTTTATAACTGCTCAACTTTGCCATCCCTTGGGGCGCTCTGGTGAACAAATGTTCCCCCAGATCCTGGTGGTCACCCCTGATAAACTTATAGATGGCCATCAGATCACCCCTGAGCCTGCGCTTTTCCAGGCTAAAGAGCCCCATGGCTCTCAGCCTGTCATCGTAAGATCTGTTTTCCTGACCTCTGATCATGCGCGTGGCTCTCCTCTGGACTCTCTCGAGCTTCTCCACATCCTTTTTGAATTGTGGAGCCCAAAACTGGACGCAGTACTCCAGCTGCAGCCTCACCAAGGCCGAGTACAAGGGGAGAATGATGTCCCAGGATTTGCTTGAGAAGCATCTATGGATGCAAGCCAGCGTTTTGGTCGTTCTGCTAGCTGCAGCATCACACTGCAGGCTCATGTTCATCTTGTGGTCAATGACGACCCCCAAGTCTGCAGGCTCATGTTCATCTTGTGGTCAATGACGACCCCCAAGTCTCTTTCTTCCATAATGCTAGCCAGTGTAGCACTGCCGAGCCTATAAGGATGCTGCAGGTTTTTCCTCCCAAGGTGGAGAACCTTGCATTTGGTGTTAAACACCATCAGGTTCTTGTCCACCCATTTGCTGAGCCTGTCCAGGTCAGCCTGGATCACCTGCCTGTCTTCTGGCGTGGATGCTTTGCCCCAAAGTTTGATGCCATCAGCAAACTTAGCGAGTTTGCTTCTGAGTCCAATGTCCACATCATTAATGAAGATGTTGAACAATATGAGTTCAAGGACAGAGCGTTGGTCACAGGGCACCATGACAATTGACTTCTGTCAATTACCACCCTCTGGGTCTGACCACGAAGCCAGTTCTCCAGCCAGTGGATCGTGGTGGACCCAAGGCCACAATTGTCCAATTTCACCAAGAGGTGATCATGGGATACCAGATCGAAGGCTTTTTTGAAGTCAAGATATATGACATCAATCTCTTCTCCCTTGTCCAGGTGGTAGGTCACCTGGTCCTAGAAGGAAATGAGTTTGGTCAAGCAAGACCTACCCACAACAAACCCATGCTGGCTATCCCTCAGGGTGTTGGTATTGCCAGTCCATTAAGGATGGCCTTTTTAATAAACTTTTCTAAGATCTTCCCGGGATAGAAGTCAGGCTGATGGGCCTATAGTTGGCTGGATCCACTTTCCTTCCTTTCTTGAAGATCAGCACCACATCAGCCTTCTTCCAGTCTTTGGGCACTACACCAGAGCGCCAGAAGCTCTCAGAGATGTGTGCCTGGGGTTGGGCTATAATGCTAGCCATTCTTGAGTACCCTGGGGTGTAGATTGTCAGGGCCGGCTGACTTGAAGGTATCCAATCTGTCATTGTTCCTTCACGAGGTCAGCATTGATGGAGGGCAGGGGATCTCCCTCACCCAGACCTCCCTGTCCCATGGTGGGCATGAGCATCCCATGGGACTGATGAAAGACTGACACAAAGTACCCATTTAATAGGTTGGATTTTTCCTGGGCATGAGTTGTCAGCTGTCCCACCTGGTTCAGCAGGGGTCCAATGTTGTCCTTGCTTTTCCTCCAGCTCCCCACATGTCTGAAGGACTTTTTATTGTCCTTGATGTTCAAAGCTATTTGGAGTTCAGTTGGAGCCTTGGCTTTCCTGGTTTGCTCCCTGGAGGACTGGACCAGTGCAGAATATTCCTCCTTGGAGGTGAATCCCATCCTCCATCCTTTGTAGGACTTTCTTTTTAGCCTCAGGAGGTCTGCTAGATCCCTGGAGAGCCAGGGGGGGCTGCTGTGCCCTCTTGCTGCCTTTCCTCCAAGATGGAATAGACTTAGCTTGTGCACTGAGGATCGCTCTCTTGAGAAGCAACCACTCTTCCTGAACTCCCTTCCCCCTGTGGTCGTGGTCCCTTAGGGCCTCACTGACAAGCCTCCTGAGGATGGTCCTGCTTTGAGCAGGGGGTGGGACTAGATGACCTCCTGAGGTCCCTTCCAACCCTAATTTTCTACGATTCTATTATTCTATATCTGTTGCCATTAGTTAGGTGGCATTTCCATCACAGTTCCATTTACAGGTGATGTGTCTCCTTGTCTGCATGCACTTTGGTCCAACCACCAGCTCTGTGTTTCTCTGGACAGTGGGGAAGAGCACACTTTGTTCCAAACTTTGTGGAAAAGACCAATCCCCAATAGACTCCGTGTGTGTGTGTGTGTGTGTGTGTGTGTGAGTGCGCGCATGTGTACACTGCACCATGAAATCCTACCCTGTAGCCAACATCCTCTGTGACCACCGCTGTGTCAACAGTGCAGCCTGCCTGCCATAACGTCTCCTTGACGCTGCATCCATAGAGGAACACATTCTTCTTCTGGGAGTGGCCATGGTAGTCACAGAAAACCTAGAGACAATATAAAAGGGGAAGTGATGGTTATGAGTCAAGACCCGTGGAACATTTAGATCAGTGTAATTTCCATTGGTTTGCACAGCAGCAAAAATTACAGTGGACTCCAGAGTGGACTGGTGACCAGTTTATAATGGAGCAGCAGACTGTAGGCTGCTGTCCCCATGCATTGCAACTAGTAGGCAGTGGAGAAGCAGGTAACAGCTTGAGCAAGCAGCAACCCCACGATAGTAGACTGAACTTGATTACAGCTGCAGACACACATGTGCACCAGAGCAAATTATGCAGAGATAGAGTTACTGCAGGTTGTTTGTGGGGTAACTTTACACTGGTGTAAAGTGATTTGAATTAGTGTAGGGATGTTACATCAGTGGTTTGCTCCACATTTACATCTCCTGGGCACATCTATACGTGCAAGTCATGTGAATGAATAAACTTTGACACAGTTTGCACCTGAGTTTATTGCTCCCAGGCACCACATTTACATGTGTGCCCAGGACTGCAACACATTGAGCCAGGTTGGAGCAGCCCCAGCTGGTAGGGAGTCTGAGGGCCATCCTGCCAGTCCGGGGCTGCTCCAACATGGCTCAAGGTGGTGAGGAGGGGTTGGTTGGGGCATGAGAGTGCTTCAGTGCAGGACTAGCCGGCAGGTAGCCCCGGCACTAAAGCAACCTCGTCCCCCACCAGCTCCATCAGTGTCTACACGTGAATTGCAGCACACTAAATAATGCCACTGTAGGATAGTACCAATTTAATGTACTCTAACAGAGCCACACATGTAGACGCTGAGACTTTACTGTGGAGCTAATTAGTCTGCTCTGCAGGAAACATCTCACATAGATTTACACCCTATAACTTAGATGACAGTGGTGCAAATGTGTTACATGCAGCTAACATACTCCATATGCAGTACATACTAGGTGTGTGTAACATGCTCCATAACACAAGAAGATTTCTGGTTCTTGAAATGGCTGTTTTGTGACACTAGAGGGTCAATCAATTGTTAAACAATGACATTTTTCCAGTTTGTTTTTGCTACTCAGATTTAGACATGCCCACAGTGCCCTCCACACCTTGTTAGCTGATTGTAATTTATCTCCCAGGTTGGAATCTGTCCCTAAACTCTGACAATCCATGTAATGGTGGAGAATTCAGAGGTGGGGGGGGGGGGATGGACTGTTGTGGCTCCATTTGCAGCACAGATGACACCTCTGTAAAGATGCCATCATAACTCAGGAACCTACAAGTTCAGGGAAAATTATGACATAATAACAGGGCAATTTGTCAGGTTTCTTTTACTTCTGAATTTCACTTCTATCCTCATGAGAACTAAAAACTGCACTTTACCAAGCAATTCATCATCAGGTAGTGTCTTTAAATTCCAAATCTGTACTATAGAATTTGTGAGAAAACATAGCATGAGTAGTTACTGTACACGGTTGCATCACTACGTCTGCTCCTATAAAGCAAAGCACAAGACTTGACCTATCTACATGGCAAATAATCTCATTTCATATCCTCTAGTCTGTCTATCTAATTCATCTCTCTAGTGTCAATCTTTGTGTAAACCAGGTGCTAAGTATATTCTCACTTTCAGTGGAACTTTAGATTGTCTTTATAAGCTTCTATTGACTCCCATAGAAATGAAAATCGGGATTTATTGATCCGAGAGGTAAATATTGACCCAGGCCTTGAAGAATAATCAATCCTGATGCTTGCAGAGATACGAAGTCAATATAGGCAGCACTGTTACGTATATTCTTCATGTTTTCATGAGGAATATTTGGAAATTTCTCCATTAAAAGATGGGTATATCACCAGAAGAGCAGCTCTCTCTTTTAAAACCAGAATGCAAAAGGCTCAGAAGGCAACAATGCTCCAGAAAACTATTATTCACCTTTGATAAGTTAATCAGGAAGCAAAGAGGAACTTTCAGATATCAGTGGAACAGGCGCTTTAGAATGCATTCATTAGATAGAGACAGATGGGAGCAGGAGAAAAGGGGAAAAAGTAGAGATAGTGGGAATGAGACTGGGGGAATTTTACTTCTGACTTCAAGGGGTGAAGATTTTGCCTTTAGCATATTTACCTGGTAATTTATCTTTTTTTTTCTCCTCAAAGACAAATGAGCTTAGAGAAAATAACTGCAGCCCATTAGAGGTGCATTATTAACATCTGATACTCTCCCTGCAATGTCAGCTAGACCAGGCTCAAAGGCCGGCCTGTTTACTATTCCAGAGAATGCCTCTATGCTGCCAGCCACCCCACGCAGGAGAAAATCTCCATGTCACACTTCATAAGCTCACCACTTTATCCGCTTCCAAACCCAGCTCTACTGTGAAGCCTAAAGGTCTTTACACTCTGGCCTTGGCTGGACACCTGACAATCCCAAACCTCCACTTTTGAACTAAATTCTATTCATTTTATTGCAACCTACTCCCACACCCTATTTCATCCAGCTGTTGCAACCCATCCACTACCTAGCTTGCATGATCTCTGGGGAAAGGTCTGATGTTGTTACATGACTATCCAGCACCCAGTACAAATGGACTGTAATCCTCAGTTAGGATTTCTTGGCACTGTTGGAATGAGCTATCACTAATGACTAGCGTTTCTCTTATTCTTTCTTAGTCCTGTTCCAGACAACAGCATGGTTCACATCTAGGAAAGTTTCATAGTTTCTAGGATTGGAAGGGACCTGAGTAGATCAACTAGCCCGACCCCCTGCCATGGCAGGAAAGATTATTGGGGTCAAACGACCCCAGCAAGGTGTTCATCCAGACTCTTCTTAAAGACCCCCAGGGAGGAGCCAGCACCACTTCTCTTGGAAGTTGGTTCCAGATCCTAGCCGCCCTGACCGTGAAGTTCTGTTCCCCAGCTTCATATATCTGTGTGCTTAACTTCAACCACATTTGGATCAGACCTGAAGTGGTCAGCACCCAAAAGAACTGAACTTAGGGTGCAGTTAAAGGGTGAAGTTACGTGATACACTTAGACCATACTCAATTTTTAGAACATTAACCAGTGTTAAAGTTAGGTCCTGTGAGCAGTTCTGACTTGACACTAGACAGATGGCAGGCAGGGGTATGGCTAGAAGCCAGGACACCTAGGCTGTATCCCTGCTCTGGATGGAAGGTGGTGCTGGGAGCTGTGCATCCTGGGATGCTGGAGGAGTGCGAATTGCTAATTTTATCTCCATGGAGAAAAGTGAAGTTACAAGCTAGGTAGCATAGCCCAGAGTTAACCCTTGCCTGAAGTGGCATAACTTTGAGATGCTCAGAGGACACCCAGCATGAGTTAGCAATTTGCAGTGTGCAGACACTCATGTTTTAAGTGTCCTTAGTATGGTGTAAGTGTAAGGCATAACTTTACCCTTAGAGCAACAAGCATCACCATGAGCAGGGGACCGGCATACAATAAAGCATGAACCACTTGTATAGACACTATATTAAAGCAGCCTATTTCAAGGGGAGTTGGGCACTAACTTCCTTGGATCCTGCATGCAGCCACCTCAGCCAATGGGTTATCTTAGCAGTTTGTTAACTTAAATTGCTCCCTGCAGCTTCTTCCCACTCCACTACTAAACCTCACCGCTGTTCTCCTACACTTCCCTGTCTCTGCAGCACTGTACTGCCAAGACCTGATACACAGGGATCAGTTTGTTTCCCAACAGCAAGTGTCCTGCATTATTTATACCATCACCACTAACCAGCGAAGGAGAGGGGAGGACTCAGAGAGCATGAATGCTGAGGAATAGGATGAAAATCCACAAGGGGCAGCGTTTCTAATTAAACACACACCCAGGACTGCACAAACCCTGGAGACTCAATGCTTATGTCTTTGCAGAACTGTACAGTGAAATAACTCCGTCTGGAATGTGTGCAATTACCCTATAATCACCCCTTCTGAATGCCAGCGTTCTCCAGCTCTTTTAATGACAGATGCACATTTTTCCAGCTAGCGTTTCATCTAGGCTATCAGCAACATCCAGTCAGAGTTTAGGTTAACCACAGGTACTATGTGGAATTTATGCCTATGAATATCAAAAAGGATTTTATAGCTTCAGCCCTATTTCGAGGCAGAACGCCCAGCAAAATTGGGTATCAATTACCTGCCAATTTAGCTCATTACTAACATGCAAAAAGCACATATATTATCTGCCTAAAATATAATTTTACATATCAGAAAGCACCCAGGGATGATCAGCTAGTCAGACAACCAGATGGCCTGCTCAGTCCCAGCTCTATAATTTTGCACCTAGAAAAACCTGCAGATTATTCCTAAATAACAGGGCTGAAATGGGCCTATTGGCTGATCCAGTCCTACCCACCAGCATCAGGGTAGGATTATCACTGACACCGATTGCTGAAGGATTATCTGCAGTGTCTGCTTCCGGGGCCTTATTTTGTTGGGTTGCCATTGGTTTCAACGGGAGCAGGGTCAGTGCCACTGTAACTTGCATTACAGGGGATCTTCTTCACTGTTCAGCCTGGAAAGAATCCCTGTGCTGTAACTTGTAGCCTGACAGCAAAGAAGCAAAACTCTTCCTGAGGCTTCATGGGGCAACATTCAATCAACCTGGCATCCACAAGCAACCAGCTTCCCTTCTAATCCACTCTTGTAGCTCAGACACTAACACAGTCAGTGAAGCATCCCTCCCAACAAGAAATTATTGCAGTCCAAGCTGCAAGCTTGCAGCAGTCTCAGGATTGCCAACTCGCCTTATTTTATCATGAAGCTCTTGGCATTTGGTGATTATGTTAGAGTCCCTTTGGCTTGAGTTAGTTTATTACCTGAGAATCTCAACTTTAATTACAAGGGGGCGGAGGCGGGGAGTTCTGGGGCCAGGGGTGAAAAGGCCTTTCCATTACTTAAGTTTATCCTGGCTGCATAGCAGAGAGTGAAACATGAGTTTCCTACTGTTCGAACACCGATCAGCAGATAAAAAGAACCCACTCCCCCAAAATAGCTTTTTTCCCTTCTCTCCTGAAAATGAAGACCACTTTCACAATGATTTTAAATAATGGCTTTATTCTATCCATTTCCAAAATGTTTTTACTATATTATTTTATCCATTGTTATCATTTCCAAAAAATGGAATTTCTAACTCTGAGACTTTTTCTCCTTCTGAAAAAAAACCCATATGCCTAAGGTGACCAATAAAAATAGATTTCCAGGGGTTTTTTTCAGTGAAATAAAGAGGGAAACCAAAACTGACCAAACAAAGTATGGGAAAATGGGGGAAATGTTGAGAAAAAAATCAACCTGGTTTTCACTGCTTATTATCTGGGTACACAGGCACACCTACACTTCATATCCACGGAAAAAATATTCAGCAACCCTAGAACGGAGATCATTCCCCAACTCGGGGCAGCAGGAAACTCTGCACAGGACATACTCAGACAGGAGTGCTGAAACAACAGCAAAGTGCTTACTGTCCTGGTGCTGACTCTACATTGTTATTTCAAGCACCTAAAGCCCCTCAAAAGGAGAGCATATCCCCATTGAGCACCACGTGCATCTTCTACCCTAAAAAGTGAAGTACCCAGCAAAAGGGTCAGAGAAAGGAACTATCCTTGCCCCCATTTCACAGATTGCCAACCCAAGCTCAGAGATACTGGGAGACTCTGCCTAGCTCGTGGAGAGGTTCTTTAGCAGACCTGGGTACTGAGCAGTATTCGGTCACAAACCTATTGTCCCTCTCCGACTGTTCATTCTGGGAGTATTAGCGCACTATGCTTTGAGGGATAACTGATGAGTCAAGGCCATGCCCTTACAACTAGCACTAACTGTATAGCCAGAGGGACTAGATTATAGCAGATGACACAGGTTTGAACATCTATATTCCCTGGTGGAAATCTCTTGGGGTTAACAAAGTCTTTGGTTGAAATACTGCTAAGATTTTTTTACATGACACTGCCAAAGACCTGACCCCACTATGCAGATCTTAAAGACCTGGAGGACTTTTTCTTAGAGATGGTGTTTGCTTTGGCTCCCTCACCACAGTTGTGTCCCTCCCATCTATTTGGCACTCTCCCTTTGTGAGGGGGCAAGGATGGGACTTGAACATTCATGCAGCGGCACTTGCATTTAACTTCTGAAGTCCTGAAAGGTTCTATAATGTCTAAGATATAGAGTTCATAGATTTCATAGACATTGAAGGCTGGAAGGGAACGCAAGAGATCATCAGGTCCAGCCCCACACCATAAGCAGGAAGTCAGCTGTGATCAAGTGACCCCAACAAGAAATATATCCACCTGTTTTTTGAAAGGAATCCAGAGTAGGGGCTTGCATCACCTTTGGGTGGAGTTTGTTCCAGACCCTGGACACACAGACAGTAAGGAACCTTTTTCTTATATCCAGTCTAAATTGGACTTCCTAGAGTTTATAGCCGTTAGACCTTGTTATCCCTTAGGCAGCTCTAGCGAACAGGTGTTTTCCCAGATCCTGATAGACCCCTCTTATGTAATTGTAGGCTGCTACCAAGTTCCCCTGAGCCTTTTCTTCCCCAGATTGAAGAGTCCCAAGTCCCTCAGCCTCTCCTCATATGGCCTTCCCTGCAGGCCTTGGGTCACATGAGTGGCTTGCCTCTGGCTCTCCAATACTGGATGCAGTACTCCAGCTGCAGTTTCAGCAGAGCTGAGTAAAGCAGGAGGAAGACTACCCTGGTTTTGCTTGAGATGCATTGGATGATGCATGCCAGAGTTTGGTTAGCTTTGCCAGCCACAGCATCACATTCATGGCTCATATTCATCTTCACAGATTTCATAGACATTAGGCCTGGAAGGAACCTCAGAAGTTCATTGAGTCCAGCCCCCTGCCCCAGGGGCAGGAAGTCAGCAGGAGTCATAGGATCCCAGCAAGATAAACATCCAAATTTCTCTTGAAGGCATTCAAAGTAGGTGCTTGAACCACCTCTGGCAACAGTCTATTCCAGACCTTGGGGGCTCGGACAGTAAAGAAGTTCTTCCTTATGTCCAGCCTGAAACAGTCATGAAGCAGTTTGTGACCATTTGACCGTGTCATCCCTTGGGGCGCTTTGGTGAACAGACGTTCCCCCAGATCCTGGTGAGCACCCCTGACAAACTTATAGGTGACCACCAGATCACCCCTGAGCTTGCGCTGTTCCTGGCTGAAGAGTCCCATAGCTCTCAGCCTGTCATCATAGCCTGTCCTGCAGTGCGACCGCCCTCCCCCATAATTTGATAATCGGCCGTAAACTTGGCCAGTACACATCTGACTCCCAGATCTAGATGGTTGATGAAGACGTTAAAGAGTACTGGCCCAAGTACCAAGCCCTGAGGGACTCCACTGGTCACCCTGCGCCACGTTGATTTGCTCCCTTCAACTAGTACTCCTTGGGTCCAACCCCGTAAACAGTTGCCTAGCCATCAGACCGTATGATGATCAAGGCCACAGTTCTCCAGCTTAACCATGAGGACATCATGGGGAACTAGGTCAAAGGCCTTCTTAAAGTCCAGATATATGACATCCATGTCATCTGCCTTGTCCAGGGCACATGTTATCTGGTCATAGAAGGAGATGAGTTTATTAGGCATGACCTGCCAGTCACAAAGCCATGTTAGCTGGCATTCAGAAGCTTGTCTGGTTTTGATGGATCCCTTGACAATTTTCTCCAGGATTATTCCAGGGATGGATGTAAGACTGATTGGTCTATAGTTCCCCAGGTTATCCCTCCTCCCTTTCTTGTACATAGGGACCATGGCTGATTTTTTTCCAGTCATATGGGACCTCACCCGAGTGCCATGATTTTACAAATATCTCTGCCAAGGGGGAATGCAGTGATGTTTGCCAGCTCCTTCAAGACTCTTCGGTGCATTCCATCTGGGCCCACAGACTGGCGAAAGCCCAGTTTCTCAAGGTATTCCCTCATCCGATCCGCATCAATTTTAGGCCCATCACCCATTCCCAGATTGATTTGTGTTGTTCTTTACAGTGTGATCCTCCTGGAAGGGTAAAAAACTGATGCAAAAAAGTCATTTAGGAGATTGGCCCATTTTTGGGCATTGGAAGTCAGATGCCCCATTGAATCTCTCAGGGTCCCAATGCTATCCTTGTTCTTCTTCCAACTTCCCACATATCTGAAGAAGGACTTTTTGATTCCTGTAGCTACCCTAAGTTCAGTTTGTGCCCTGGCTTTTCTCGACTGCTCTCAACAGGCATGGGCAAGTGCAGAGTAATCCTCTTTGGTAATGCTTCCTGTTTTCCAGCTGGTGTAGGCTACCCTTTTGAGCTTAATAAGGTCCAAGAGTTCCTTATTCAGTCATGGGGGCTTCCTTGCCCATTGACTGCATTTCTTGTGAGATGGTACGGCTTTGCCCTGTGCTTCAAGGATTACATTTTTAAGAAATGATCATTCTTTGTGTACTCCCTTTTCTGGGGGTGGTATGGCCTCTAATTGCCTGACTGACCAATTCTACCAGTTCAAAAGTCAGCCTTCCCAAAGTTAAGGACTTCCGCTACCCCTCAATCCACGGATCACTCACTAGGTCCTCCCCATTGGTCAGGACCAGATCAAGCAATGCCTCTCCCCTGAGCTGCCCATAGACCTCCTGGGTTAGGTAGAGGTCTTCAATGCATGTGAGGAAGCTATGCAACCTGTCAGATTTGGCTGTGTGCTCATCCCAAGAGATGTCAGGGAAGTTGAAGTCCCCCATGACGATCATATCATTCATAATTTCATAAAAAAGTTCATGTCTAGATTGGACCAAATCCCTCCATCAGTGCTGCACATTGTGCCACTCACAATTCCACAATGACTGGAGCAATGAAATGCAGATCCTGATGCACCAAAAGTAGAGGCCGAGGCCTCTTCTTTGGAGGGAGTGTGAGTGAGTGCATGTGTGTGTGCATACCTATGTGCACTCACGTGAGAGAGAGAGAGAGAGAGAGAGAGACGGAGAGAAATTTAGCCTATTGTTTTCTATAGGAGAAGCAGCCAATTAAACTGGTTTTGGTTTGAAAGCCTGTTGGCTTTAAAGGTCTTTCCCTTTCTCCTTCAAGTTGCCTATTCTCTGCTTTGAAGAATCTGCTCTCACGTCTCCAGGATAAATGAGACTAAATCACTTCATAGAAATCATTTGGCTATCAGTGAACTTGAATCCACAGGGTCCTGGAACAAAAAAAAAAAAAACCTAACTTACTTCTGGAATCAGGAAAAGGTATTTTTGAGACTGTGTAAACTAAAATCAATGCATGCTTCAAAGGCAGAGAAAAATCAGTTTACCAACAGCCTGTCATGCAGGCAGAGAGCAAGGGAGACAACCTAATCAATAGCCTGTCTTCAGTCAGGAACACTGACAACCTGCACTGGGCTTGCAGGTCCCTGGATATGACCATCGTGGGAATGGGACAAAACTGCAGATAAGTTAGAGAGAAAAAGGAAGAAACAGCACGGAGAAACAGAGAGAAAGGTAGGGGTGAGAGTAAATAGGGATAACCCCCTGCAGCACCACACACAGAAAAGGATTGAGAACTTGTAACTGAGCCTCTAAGGGGCTGGACTCCCTCTGGCTCCCCATGTCTGCAGAAGCTTGATACTTGTGCGATGGAGGAAGGGTATGCTGATAGGAAGACTGCAGACCTTTTCATCTCCATCTGGCCTTCTTTCATCAAGCCAGGAAGGAAGCTCTTTCACTTTGCGACTGCCCCTGTATATAGATTGTCTCTCCCTATGCACTCCCCAGATAGGGCTGCTGCCGCCTGCCTGTCAGTCTGAGTCTGCACTTGAACACTTTGAACCTCTTCTGCTTTTCCCTCAGAGGTCTTGGACATGTTCTTCTGGGCCTTCTTCCTGTACAAGGTGGATTCAACACAGCCTCCAGGAGAATGGGATTTTTTTTTGGATTGCAACCTTCTTACTAGTTTGCATTGCCCCCAAAATGGAAACATCCATTTTCTAAAAGTAAATTTCCCCCCAAAATGTCCAGACTAACAAAGGCAGAATGGGCAAGGGAGTCATATGATTGCAAGACATCCTTCATCAGGTCATAAAGGTGAGCAGAGAGTTACAACAATTTGTCCAATCAGGTCTAAAATCAGACTGAGTGACACAGTGGTCTTTTGCTCTGACTTTGATATCAGACTACTAGGCAATGATGAAAGAATGGTCTATTCAATGACTTTATTATCCCGAGTCTCAGCTGCCTTTCACATTGTCACAGTTGGAGTCAGAAGCATGTTGTCATGTTTATGGCTGATCAATGTTATTTTATATTTTTAAACAAGTTTTCCACTTGTCTGATTTTTTTTTCACACAAATCTTTTTTTCCCCACAATTAGGAGCTGTCACTGCGAAAGTAAACATCCTCACTTTACTTATTGCAAGCTTAATCCACATGCAAGCATAGCAGTTTCTTCACCATTCATAATTGCCCTCCCTGAAAGGAGATGAAGAGGTTCCCTTCCCCAGGGAAGAATGTAAGTTTGGTCTTCTTTTTTTTTTTGATGCTGGCTCTTACGATGTTGTTCACATTCAAGCCCTTTCTACATGGGCTGTAGACACCTGAGCTGAACTCAATTCTGTTGTGCTGGACTCGGTCTTGTGCAGGCTAAAGCCACAGGTAGTTACCACAACTGGACGTGTAAATGCTTGGTTAGATGAGAAATCTTTGCAAACTCCTCTCTCTAATGTACCAGAAATGCTACATGCCAATAATGATTTTAGTAACAATAATGGCTGACAAAATTTTACACTGTTACAGATGTGTTCATGTTAGAACCAATAACAGCTTCATGAAAGATGAGTATCGTTATCCACATTGTACAAGTGGAGAAGCTTAGGCACAGATTGGTAGTCCAGGCAGGGCAGTAGCCTCAAAATATGGGGTTACTGGTTCAATGGATCTGAGGCAGTAGCTACTCAGTAAAGCAAAGGTCTCCAAGCACTCCCTCATGCCCATAGCACAAAAATACTGGAGACCCCAATTCATTGGGATCGGGATTGTAAAATGAAAGAAACCTTTCTAGAAGCCGGGTACAAGTGACTGACACCGAAGAGGATGAAAGAGACTCACCAGTGGAGCCCGGTCAATGCTGCGCAGGTAATAGAGGAAGCCCTTGCTGTGATAAATGGTTGGATGAAGCAGGGGGCTGGGAGCCAGCCACTGTCTGTTCAGGTCATCCCCACTCAAGGAGCACCGGTGGCTGGAACCACAAAAAAAAAACAATTTAAATTAGAAAAGCCATTGAGTAGATCCATCAGAGCCCCCATTTCTGGATAGGCCCTGCACTAGGGGCCCACTTACCTGCTGTGATGTGAATGCGATGTGAATGCATAAATAGCTAGATTTTAGAGAAGTGCTTGAGTGAGTTAAAACTCCACAAAAGCTTATTTTAAACAATTCTACAGTTTTTATTCTTCCCCCCAGGACCTGCACAGTTGGAGTTACAATAACTACTTTAGCATCGCTTTACACAAGCACATATGATAAACAGGCCCAAGACCTTTTCTAGTATTCTAAAATGCCTATAAAGTCTGTATCACGTGAGATGGCATAAAGAGTGGGTTTTCAAACCCAGCTTAGGGGACCATTCTCATTGTAATTAGTTCAAATCATAATCGTAGGTGTTGGAAGGGACCTCAAGAGTAATTTAGTCCAACTCCCAGAATAAATGTTGAATGCACTTTTCCAAAAGCAAACAAATACTTATCCAGCCTCTTGAAAACCTCCTGTGAAGGAGATTCCAAACCTTTCTTTGCCAGCATTGTCATATTGTCCTAACAGATTTAATCTATATCTGCTTTGTTGAAATTTAAGCCCGTTCCTTGGTTTCCTGCCTTCTGTGGCCTGGGAAAACAGTTGCTCCACCTCCTCTTTATGACAGCCTCACAAATATTTTAAAACTGCTATCATATGCCCCCTTAGGCTCTTTTCCTTCAAACTGAACATACCTAATTTCTCTCAGCCTTTTTTCATAGAGTTTGAGTTCCAGCTCTATTATCTTTGTCATTCACCTCCAAATTCTCTCCAGTTTCTCTACATCCTTCTTAAAATACCAAGTTCAGAACTGCATGAATACACTAGATAAAGCCATCTATTTTCATTATCAGATAAGGTGCAAATCTACCTTGTCTTCCACTTGGCCTAACGAATCTCTCAGACCATTCTGAATATTTGTAGGCATCTACATGAAATAGCTAGATATTTCATTTACCACTTCCACAACTCTTGAGAAATGGAGCCATCTCAAGCACAAAGCAATAAGATCTTCATGCTACACTGCACTGTTATTCAAAACACGTGGCTTTAAATGAAAGTTTGACCTGAAGGTAAAATATTAATAAAATCTAAGCATTCCCACCCCCAGAGTGGACCAAAAAAAAAAAAGAGTCTTGCCTTAGCTATTGAATGTTTTAGTTTTGTTTCTATAACAAATGCAAGATTGTGCCAGATGTTTGGCTGCGTGGAGGACTGTTAAATATTTTTATGTGATTATGCAAATACGAGTGGTCACTTTGTTTTAATCTGAAAGGCTCTCACTTGACATAGAGGCTTTGCTCAAACTGGAATTGCCGTTTGGAAACTGTGATAAAGTTCAGGAGTTGGACCCTCATCAGATCTGAGTTTGTGGTAGGGCCCCACCATGTTCAAATCATTGACATATAATGAAAAACACTTATGTTGGCCTGGCAAAGTAGGACTAACATGCGCTTGAGGGTATATATTCTAAGTGTTGCATGGCATTCAACCACAACTCCTAGATTGTTCCAGTCCCCCAACTAAAGAACATATGGAAAAAGAGTACAGTGAATGAGATCTCACAATTGCTACATACTGCCTCAAATTTCCCTAGGTAGATGATGTTGTACTCAAAGGCTCAGCACAGCCAGTGCTTGATGGAAGATTCTTGGAGGGAAAGGGCCTGTTGGCAAAGAGCAGAGGCAATGGAGGCCTGAGAGAAAGCAATAGTAGGCTTCATCATGAGTGTTTTATATTTTTTATGTAGAAAAACAAGGCTCTGATGCCATCTTGGGGTTTCTGGCAACATCACAAGATCCATTCCACTTTCACTATTGCGCTAATCAGAGCCCCCCTTCCTTTGCAATTCAGTTACCTTGTTCATGCATAGTAGCATAGCCTATTACCATACAATAGTGGGGATGTGTCATACCCTGAAGCTTCCCACCTCAGCCCCAACTGGTGCTCCCTTCCCTTGCACCACTGAGACCTCCATCCATCCAGACACAGCCCCTGGCACTGGGCTGCAAGGGCTGCCTTGGCACGGCTGCCAGCAACTGGGAATGGGAGCAACTTGTGCAGGGACTGGGACTTCCCCACCACGATGCAAGACAGACTCAAGGGGAACACCTCCAGACCTCAGGTTAGGGAGGACCGGGTTAGAGAACTTCTGGAGGGGCTGGACATGTTCAAATCAGCGGGCCCAGATGCTCTCCACCCCAGGGTGTTGAGGGAGCTAGCAGGGATTATTGCAGGGCCTTTGGCATGGCTTTATGAGCACTCATGGTGCTCGGGCCAGGTGCCAGATGATTGGAAGATAGCCAATGTGGTCCCCATCTTTAAAAAAGGGAGGAGGGAGGACCCGAGCAACTATAGGCCCATCAGCCTTACCTCAATCCTAGGGAAACTCTTTGAGAAGATCATCAAGGAGCACATCTGTTATGGGCCAGCTTCAGGGATGATGCTCAAGGGCAACCAGCACGGTTTCATTAGGGGCAGGTCATGTCAGACCAACCTGATTGCCTTTTATGATCAGGTCACTAAGGCAATGGATGCGGGTGTCGCCGTGGATGTAGTCTTTCTGGACTTCAGCAAGGCCTTTGACACCGTCTCCCACCCCATCCTCATTAAAAAATTAAGTGACTGTGGCATTGATGCCTGCACAGTCAGATGGATTGAAGATTGGCTCAAGGGTCGTACTCAGAGGGTGGTGGTGGATGGGTCATATTCGACCTGGGGGAAAATGGGCAGCGGAGTCCCCCAGGGCTCGGTCCTTGGGCCCGTGCTGTTCAATCTCTTTATCAGTGATTTGGATGATGGGGTGAAAAGAAGTCTGTTTAAATTCGCTGATGATACCAAAATTTGGGGTGAGGTGAGCACACTAGTAGGGAGGGAAAGACTGCAGCAAGACCTGGATAGGTTACAGGGGTGGGATAGCAAAAACAGGATGGGTTTTAATACTAACAAGTACAGGGTGCTGCACTTGGGCAGTAGTAACCAGCAGCACACTTATAAGATAGGAAACTCCCTTCTTGAGAGCACGGAGGCAGAAAGGGATCTTGGAGTCATTATTGACTCCAGGATGAACATGGGCCGACAATGCGAGGTTACAGTTGGCAGGGCTAGAGAGCTAATGTTGTGCTCATCTTCAAGAAGTGGAGGAGAGAGGACCCAGGCAACAATAGGCCAATTAGCTTAATTTCTATCCCAGTGAAAATCTTGGGAAAAAATTAGGATTCAAGTAGTCTCTGCGTGATATGCTTGCAGAAGGTAGGATTCTGAATAACAGCCAGCATGGCTGCATTGCAGGCAGCTCTTGTCTTACCAATCTCATCTCCTTCCATGACCAGATAACTCACCACCTGGTTAGGAGAGAGGAGGTCGACATTGTATACCTAGACTTCCAAAAGGCCTTTGATCTGGTATCCCATGATGTTCTCACAGGAAAATTGAAGGATTGTGGGCTGAACTGCTCAACAGTCACGGGGGCAGGAAGCTGACTGCATGGTGGGACCCAGGGATATGTGTTGTCCTGGCAAGAAGTGGCCAGTGGTGTCCATCAGGGGTCCATGCTTGGTCCAGTGCTTTTCAATACCTTAATCAATGATTTGGATGTAGAGGTGAAGAGCTCACTGTCCAAGGTCACAGACAACACCAAGTTATGAGGGAGCGTGGTCACACTTGAAAATAAGCTGCAGATACAGGCAGACCCAGACAGGCTGGCAAGTTTGGCAGATCACAACCAGATGAAGTTCAACATTGAGAAGTGTAAAGCACTCCATCTGGGGATGAACAATCCCCAACATACTTGATGGAGCCAAACTGACTAGCACCACAGCTGAAAGGGACCTACGGATAATAACAGACCATAGTATGAACATCAGCCAGCAGTGCGATGCTGTAGCCAGCAGGGCAAATAATACTCTGGCATGCATCAACCAATGCATCACAAGCAAAACCAAGGAAGTGATTCTTCTGCCTTATTCAGCACTAGTGAGACCACAGCTGAAGTACTGCATCCAGTTCTGGGCACCGCACTTCAACAAGGATGTGGAAAAGCCTGAGAGAGTCCCGAGAAGAGCCACCCATATGTTCAGGGACTTGCAAGGCAAGCCATGTGAGAAAAGGCAGAGGGACCTGGGTCTATTCAGCCTAAAAATGAGAAGGCTGAGAGGAGACTTGGTAGCAGCTTACTGCTATATCAGGGGAATACAGTAAGAGCTCAATGAACAAGTGTTCACCAGGGCGCCCTTGAGAAAAAACAGGAGTAATGGCCACAAACTCCTGGAAGACTGTTTCAGGCTTAACACTAGGAAAAACTCCTTCACAGTTAGGGTGTCCAGACCGTGAAATAAACTCCTCCCAGAGGTGGTGCAATCACCTACCCTGGAAATCTTCAAAAGGAGACTGGACAGTCACCTTGCTAGGGTCACCTAACCCTAATTATTTTTCCTGCCTGCGGTGGGGGGGGCTGGACCTGTTGATCTTGCAAGGTCCCTTGCAGCCCCTTACAATCTATAAATCTATGAATAAATGAACCCATTCTCTAAGTTGCAAAGTATTTGTCATGGCTGATGCCCCAGAAGTCAAAATTTGCTGGTGTATAACTACAGCTGAAAAACTTTTACATAAAAACTTGGCAACCTGATGTCATGTTTATTAACAACCCATCAAATAAAGTTATCCATCGTCTTACCTTCTTGATCTTCCTTACATAGGTAGCTTGACTAAAATTAACAGCTATATTACTCCCCAGATATAAAATGCTTGGCTACCAGGCCTCCTCTAAATAGATCTGGATCCACACTGTACTCAGTCAACTGCATCGACCTGCCCTTACTTCATAGTTTCATCCCCAGAGACCAGGTAAAACTAAGGGTCAGTTCCTGCCCTCCTACTGTCTACTTAAGTCAATGTGCAGCAATGATTAAAAAAAGAGAAAAGAAATAGAGTTTCCATCCCAGGGGAAATTCCAATACTTCCACATTGATTTTCATCCTGGACCATCCAAAATCAAACCAGCAAGGCTTTTTATGGAATGAAAACTTCCAAAAGATACTCAGAAATATTTTGGTTTTACATTTTCAGTGTTCACGAATCAAAACCTTTCAGCTTGGGTTGGACTGACGTTGGCTAGTGTTTACCTGAGCTGCCCAGGCCTCTTCCTGCAGCTAAAATGTCAAGGTGCACGATGGGAGACGTAGACCAAAATAGAAGCCCAGGCCAGGTAGGAGTTTTAACACAAGTGAGTTGCTATTCCTAATAAAGAACAGCAGTTGCTTAGGCAGATTCAGAGATTAATTTTAAACCAAGCTAAAGCTAACATTTGTTTCTGTGTTTTCTGACAGAAAACTGAAAACCTATAAAAAAAAAATGGAATGGATGGAGATTTTGTAGCTTCTCAGAGTAAACTGTAATTTAGCTGCCCTCATAATTAGAAAAGTCTTCCACATATCTAACATAATGACCTAAAGGGAAAGGTGCATCCAGCCTAAATGGAAAATGTAACACAGTCTCAGACTTTGTGTCTTGCAACTACAGAATCTATCCATTTTGCCTCCGAGTACAAAAGGCTTCACTTGCAAAATACTGCTGAAGAGATTCAGGCGAAAGGAGAAGAGTTTTATACACTACTGTTTTAATACATAGATGCGGGTACATTTTTTTCCACAGTGAATTCATTCAGTTCAGAACACCCTCACTCCCAACACGAATTTCACTCTGAGACTTCAACTCATGGTTTGTGTTGCTGTAATACAAACTGTGGCTTTCCTCTGATCCAGGTTCATGCTAATCTGATCCTACCATATTCATACCAATCACAACTAACTTCTGTATGCTTATCTCAATAGCAGTAGTGAATGTTCTGTTAAAAAAAGTCCTTTTTTAGTGTACTTATTTATTTTTTAGATCAGTGGAGAAAGTGCATTTCCATTAGCACATCAGGTAAAATGTAGCCAAGATGCAGGGGCATGTGAAAGGGGTAGGAGATGGGAGATGGCACACCAAAGTTTGATCACCTCTCTTCAATGATTGCCATCTTTATTCCTTTAAACCATTTCTAAATATTAGCCCTGCTGTCTACTATTCTGTACTCACTGCTCTTGGGGAGTAGTAGCGCCTTAATTAAATTATATGATGATTTTTTTTTCCATTTTACTGTAAAAGCCTATTTACTTTAGGAACTGCAAGTTTCATGCCATCCTTATTCTCTGGTTCTTTCCTTTTTTCTCTCCCTCTCCTAATAGCGATGACATTCACAGATAAGGGTTTTGTCCGTTATGCTTTGCAGCCAAGGGTGAAGGTAAAATATTAAGCTGATCTTAAGTACTGATAGCAAATAAAGGGAGCGGGAAGCCGAGACTGGCTTTTGTGCGTTTGCCAGGATTTAATGAAATTCACTTCTCAAACCAAAGGCATTTGTTACCACGCAGTTCCAAGCTAGTAGATTTGCTTTAAATGCTTTGCGTGTCTTTCCCCCTCAGAGGAATTAGCAGAACTCCTTACCACCATGGCTGGGACTAGCTGAAACTCAAAGAAAATGATGAAAACATTTGCCTCTGAAAAGAATTCCAACATGCAAAGGCAAATTTATCTGCATATTTCTGTAGAGATTATCTACAATTCCCTATTTCTTACAGCTTCAATCAGATGTGTTGCCTTACAGTAAACCTAGCTACATTGCAATTCTGTTGTTCTGGTGTTGGGTCTGGATCTGTGTTCTGCTAAATGACTGCCTTGCTTTCCACCTCTAAGTAGACAGAAATCTTCTTAATCTAGACTGAATTTTGAGGTAGTATAATTTCCGTGAAAAAAATCTAGGCAGGATCGGTCTTATTCCTTTTACTGGTCTAGGCAAGGTTTCAGATGTGGTTCCATCAGGGGTTTTAGATGTGACTTTTTAGCTGCAAGACCCACTGGTGTTAGTGTAGACAGAATCATCTCTGTGACTGAGCAGAGGCCTTTAGTATGGACCTGTGGATTTGCTGCCAGAGAAGGAAGAAAAATACTCTTCCTCTTCAGTAACGCCTAGTGAGGCTGTAAGAGGTGCTGCAGGATTTCTACTTTAACTCATTGTGAGGGAGCACGCGCTAGGGGCGCCGTGAGCTCCCTAGCGCCGCCTACCGTCACTTTAGGGTGACGTAGCACCCTCAGAACCTCGCCCGCCACAACTTTGATGGTTAAATATATAATGTGGAGGCTGCCAGTTTCCCTAATGGACGGTCTTGTTGTTCGTCCCTATCCCAGACTGGGGATTCGATATGTGTCCTGCCTTAAGGGCAATGCGTGCCTCCAAGCCTCCCCCTCAGCACGCCCCAAGCCTCGCAGCTGTTCTGAGGGACGCTTGTATGGTCCCTCGCCCCTCGGGTGCCCTTGTTCTCACTCTCGGGCACCGGGGCTCTTCGCCCACCTGGCGCCTCCTTGGGTCGGGCCCCAATCTCTAGCCCGTTCCCCGCGCCCTGGGCCTGTCACGCTGGCGCCCAGCTACTTGCTGGCGCCTCCTGGGTCGGCTCGCCAGCGCCGCTCACTACCGGCGCCCCCTGGGCCGGGTTCTAGCCGGCGCCTGGCTAATCGCCGGCTCTCCTTGGAACTGGAGCGTTTCGCCGCCCTAGTCTCGGCGCCCTTGGGCCGGCACGCTCTCGCCGCCCTAGTCTCAGCGCCCTTGGGCCGGCACGCTCCCTCCGCCCAGATCTCGGCTCTACCGCCGCCCTGGTCTCGGCGCCCTTGGGCCGGCTCGGTCCCTCTGCCCGGATCTCGGGTCTCTCGCCGCCCTAGTCTCGGCGCCCTTAGGCCGGCGCTATCGCCGTCCTAGTCCCGGCGCCCTTGGGTGGCTAGCTAGGCTGCTCTCGCCGCGCTAGCCTTAGCTCTATCGCCGCCCTAGTCTCGGCGCCCTTGGGCCGGCGCTATCGCCGCCCTAGTCTCGGCGCCCTTGGGCCGGCGCTATCGCCGCCCTAGTCTCGGCGCCCTTGGGCCGGCGCTATCGCCGCCCTAGTCTCGGCGCCCTTGGGCCGGCGCTATCGCCGCCCTAGTCTCGGCGCCCTTGGGCCGGCGCTATCGCCGCCCTAGTCTCGGCGCCCTTGGGCCGGCGCTATCGCCGCCCTAGTCTCGGCGCCCTTGGGTGGCTAGCTAGGCCTGGCTATTCGGCCCCTCTCTGGGGCCGCGCCCCTCGGGTCTCTACCGCACTCCCTGCGCTTCGCCCCTTTGGGCTTCCCCACGCTGGGGCCAACACGCCACGCACCCCGCGCCCTGTCTCTGCCCCGCTCCGGGGCCTTGCCCTCTCGGGGCTGACTCCGCGCCTCTTGCGCCCTGTCTCTGCCCCGCTCCAGGGCTAAACACCGCCCTTATGGGCTGGGGTCTGTAACCCCGCACACCGCGCCTCCCTGGCACAGGATGGTGCCCTGCAGCACCAACAATAGTGCCCCTGGCACTGTGCCTCAACTGGGCACTGGGAACCCCCAAGCTGTTGGGGAGCTCCCCTGAGGCCTCCTCACTCCCCTACAGCCTCACCCGGTCCTCCGGTGTAAACTGCAACATAACCTCAAGCCATCTGGCTACAACATAAACAGAGGCTCCACATGCCCAACAATAACTCCAAGCCCTGCCTGGGCTCTCAGTCCTACCTGCAGTCAGGGTGATCTTGTTCCCTGCATCATCGCAGCCTGTTAGTGGGGTAAGGCTGCAACCACCCACTCAGGCCACTCAGCTCGAGCCGCAGAGCTCCTGCTCCTGCGGCAGCCAGAAGGAAACTGTGTCTCAGGCTCTGGCCTAAGCTGGTTATAAAGGCCTGGCCCTGCCCCCTTCCGGCCATGTGACCACCTGGTTGCCCCTGGCAACCAGGCACCTGGGCTGCCTGGGTGATTGGCAGCTCTGCCAATCACCCTCACAGTCACGGGGCACCTCTGTGACTCCGTGACACTCATAAAAAAGCAGGAGTGAGAACTTACACAAAGGCCTTTTTTCCCCAAACAGAATAAGAAGGGGTCTGAAGAAAAGAGATTCTCCACCCCTGCTACCTTGCTGCTTTTGTGAATGGATGTAATGAAAAAAAATGATTTCACAATGACATTTGGCTTAATATTTACAATGGGCATTATTGCCCGTGCAAAGGATCCTGGTGCCCACAAAGCTACCTGAATGACCTGTTGTGGTCTAAAAACAATGGCCACAAACTGACAGAGAGCAGATTCAGACTGGACATTAGGAGGAATTTCTTTACGGTAAGGGTAACCAGAATCTGGAACAGGCGTCCAAGGGAGGCGGTGCTCTCCCCTACCCTGGAGGTTTTTAAGAGGAGACTGGACAAACATCTGGCTGGGGTCATCTGACCCCAGTGCTCTTTCCTGCCTAGGGGCAGGGGGTCAGACTCGATGATCTTCCGAGGTCCCTTCTGACCCTAAATATCTATGAAATCCATGAAATCTATGATGCATCACTTTTCAGCACATACTGACTTGGCCCTCTCATGACCTTGTCAAATTTCTCTTCATTCTTCCAGCAGGATGGGGCAACGTGTTATAGGAAAAGACAGAATTGAGCAAGACTGTTCCCTGAACTTGTAACACACGCATGCACAAGCAATTGTTTGACAACAGCTCCCAAGTTTGCTTCTTTAAAAGTGAGTTAAGCTCCGAAGGGACAAGGTGCTCCTATTCCACAGTGCACTACCGGCCACTTGTGGACTCTTGTGCATATACTTGAAAGTCACACAGCCTTGAGCTTGAAATTCATGCCCTGCCCTAAACTGCATTTATTTTCAAGTGTAGACAAGCCCTTAGGCATCCTGGAAATCTTCAAGCCTGAGAGCAGCTAGAAAAATGAAAGCAAGGTCTAGGGGGTGGCACGGACACAGGTATTGAACATACTCATGCTGAGCTTTGCAGCAGCATGTCCTCAGGAATTAGAGCACGGACAGCCTATGCTCTTAGTAACACATCTGGGATCAGCATGGGTCTGCCAATGACTATGCATGTGCAATGGCAATGGACAAATATAGAAACTATTTCTACTTCGAGCTTTCTTCAGTGAGTCCCAGAAACACTCAGTATCAGCTGTCTTGATTTAAATGATCTCTCTCTCTCTCTAAAGAAAGCCATGTCCTACACTGTAAACTTACTAAACCCAACAGCAGCAACCTCAAGCACAATGCGCTGTGCCCTCCAGACTGCTTGCTGAACTCACATCCAAATAGTACCACAGGTAGGCTAATGGGTATTGTCATTCAACAGTGCTAACAAGCTGCCCCAAACACCACGTGAACAGAGCTCCACTGCTTCTTTTTTAGAAAGCAGCACATACAGAGGATTGTGGTCACTCAAAGGTGTCACTGCTGGCCAGGGAAATTTTACCGTGGAGGCATGGCCACTAAGCACTTGGGTTTCTAGCTTCACACACATAGACAGAGGAGTGCAGGCAAAAGAGACTGATAGACTCCCGGGGTGTGACTCCCAAGGTCCATGGAAGAGACTGGACATCTTTCCTTTGAATCCAGTAGACTTTGGGATGAGGCCCATAAATAGGATAAAACGGACAGAGAGAAGTAAAAATGGGGAGAGAGAGAGAGAGATGTAAATTGAAAGAAGGAAAAAAAGAAAAACAAAAAGAAACAGATAGAGATACAGAGAAAAGGGACGAGGATAAAGCAAAAAGAGAAAGACACTGAACAGAGAGGAAACAAGAAATGGGGAAAGGGAGAGAGAGAGAGAGAAGTCACTTTTTAAGGAGAAAATGTTGCTGCAGTTGAAAGATAAGATGATTCAAAATCTCCTGTCCATTACAGATAAATGGAAACACAGGGCCCATCATATCGAGTGAATGATGTCAGGACCGATAATAATAGTACCTGGGGCACTGCAAACTATCAAATCTAAAGGGACGCATTGTGTTTGATATTTAGAGAGCCACATCACCATTCACTGTGCATCCGAATACCAGGCGGCCGTGCTGGTATGGGATAAGAATATCTATAAAGGGAAGTAGATGCAAGCAAACATCAGGATGCTTTCGAGCAGCATGGGGCAGCCTCGGCCAGACGCAGCCTGCCGGGCTTTATAAATAGCTGCTGCCAAGCAAAAAAGGACAAAGGAATATCTGCATTATGGTGGTGGGGTGGTGCTACTCTGAATGCTCAGAACAACCAGGGAAAACAGGAACCCATTATTCTGCTTGACAGATTTTGACACTGTGTTTCCAGAGAGACAAGACTCCGGAGATCTGAGGAAGCGGCATCACCAATAAGGCTGTTGCTCATAAGCTGGGGGAAGATGTTAAGAGGACTGGGATTTAATGCCAGCCTTCTCTTTAAGCCTTCAAGCAAGGGCCAGTACAGATATATTGGACACTTCCACATCCCCATCACGGTGCTACGTCACCGTACAGTGGTGTCGTGTTGTGGTGCTGCAGCATGATTATCAACACCTACTGACACAACACCATTGTAGCACAGCGTCCCCCGATGACTCTGGGGCTCTCTGAGTATTCTGCACAATTGGAAAGGAAAGCGGTCTAAGAAAATCAGGACAAATCCACATCTGTCAGGATGGCTGACATCTGTATACCAGCCTGCATTATTCAGCCTGAGGATGATTAATGGTCAGGTATTCTGCCCCTGTACAGAGATGCAGAGCTTCACCCAGGCAGCCTATGAAGTCCATCCCATGAGCATGGAAGGCATCTCAGCAGCAAGGAAAACTGGGAGAGAGACAAAGAAACAACTCTAGCATGGCTATGTTCAGAAAGAAGATTCCACTGACAATTATGTTCACTTTATATTAACAATGAAGCTAGATACCGGTCAGGAAAGATATTTGCACCAAATCCTGAGCATTTAGGTTCTGTTAGAAACTAGAAGCAGACTGGAGATGCCACATCCTTCCATACTGTCAGAGGGTGACAGACAGGACATGTGCCACAGCATCTACGTGAAGCAGGGGAGCTTTTATATTTAAAGTGATTTAAATATGTTTAGATGAGGTGCAGCATAGCATGTTGTTATCAGGCCACTCCTGGGTTGTGGAAGGTCCAGGATGGGACAAGAACTGATCTTAGAGATGCTGAGGTTCCTAAGGGCTACGGATGAAGGAAGAAAAACTTCCTGACATCGGTTGAGAGCTCCTTATCCCAGTTTACAGCAGACAACATCCCCTTTTCTATAGCTATAATCAAGGACACTAATGCTTATGGTGTTTGTTCCTGCAGTGCTGTGGATCACTGCTGCAGCATTTCTTTTTCCTCTAGGATGTGGGATAGTTATAGCTCCTTATGAAATCCAGTTGTGTGTATTGAACTGGCCAGAGGGGCTCTCTGGAGAAAAGTGTTCTCTTACCAGTTAGTCCAACAAGTGGTGATAGTGTTGCTCTTGCCTCGCCCTGGGATATTAAGGAGTTAGGTTATCACTTGTCTGTTATGAAACACAGGTGAAAAGCCACAAGGCATGTACACAGTGACTGATGAACAAAACTGCCCAGCCCACAAGACACCTGCACTCATCCCTTCTGACTGAAAGCACCATGATGGATAAGTCCAGAACTATTTTTTCTGACAGTGAGCAATGCTAAATGTTTCAGGGAAAAGCATAACTCTCTTTCCCAGCCTCCAAAATGCACCATACAGACCTCAATTTCTGGACCAAAAGAACATGAGAAACCTTGGGCATTTTCTTGTTCTTTTTTTTACTGTCACTCTTATTATGTAGGGGGCAAGGACGGGGTGTTAATAAAGCCCAGTGCTCATGAAGGTGAAGGATTGCAGCCCTGCCAGAGCAGACGCCCACTGTGCTGGATTCTCTTATCTAGTTAAACTAACTCACCTCAACACACAGCCCTTCACTATTTTCTTCCTTGTACCCCTCCCACATGCTATCCAGTGCACCTCATTGCTACCCTGAGACATGCCCTGCTATTGCAGCTCTACTCCTCTTCCCACATGTGCAAGACCATCCTAATCATCTTAACCCTCGCTTGCAATTACTCCAGTTATTCCAATTCTGAAAGCCCCCCTGCAGCTCGACTAATGTGCCTTAGATGTACATCTTAGATGTAAGATGTAGGGCACACCCTGCTCTTAGATGGGTTTTTATTCTCAGCAAAGACTCCCTGACTATCACAGTGGTTCAGCAATCGCATGCTTTCGATGGTGAAACTAAAGCTGGAAAGTCAGCTCAAAATTCCACCGAACCCTGAATTTCTTCCGCTGGCAAACATCAGTAGTAGAAAGGCAAGGCCCAGTTTCTCCTAGCCATTTTGGACAGCTGAAGGATTCATAAAGGGTACAGAAGGGCTGCTGTTTCTTTGCTGCTTGTGGAGTTGACCTCCTGGTGCCTTCTTGGTTTCCTGCTCTGCTTTTAAGGTGGAGTTTTCCACTGCTTCCCTCTCGTCTGTACTGGACCATGAGCGCACAAAGCTGAACTTATCTTCCTGAGAGACACTTGTGCCATCTGGCTGCCAACCACTAATGATGCCACTAAAGGTCTCCTTCCAACTCAGGATGGCAGAAGTAGGATTTTATCCTTTCGGCATAGATGAATGAATCCATGATGCAAAAATGCTTCCTCTTGGGCACGTGCTATTCTGAGGCATTACTCTGGCCGCTTCTGCTTGCCTCCCTACAGCTGAGCACTGCCACTAATTAGCGTAATGAGCCTTCAGTGTTTCACCTTCCACATCTGACTGATTTTGTCACAATGGACAATCCTTTCTTCCTAAGATAAATGAGGCAGACTCTGTGCTCCTTCAGCTTGGCGCATGTAACTGAGTCACTATCCTTGCTCGGTTCCCTCTGCTACAAGCTCTCCTTTTTTCTCCACGGATGCATTTCATCAAGCCGCATTTCATTATAAGTGGGGCATGGAATGAAATGTTTCACCTCCAACTAATATTATCAAGGTTGTAATCAGATGAACCAAAGGTCCTGCTGAGGATGCAAGTTGGCAGCATTAATTATGACTGGAAATGTTACCTCTTGTTCCACACTAAAGAAGTTGTGAGTCTTGTTCATCAACCTCACCTGTACCTTAGTAGACGACGGATTTAAAAAGATCAGCCCCATTCATCTATTCCTGCAGAGCAAAGGGTTTCCAAGGACCGTGTGAAATGCAACTGTGTCTGAATGGCTAGGGTTTACATCCACTTCACATGAGGATAAGTGAGGATACAAAGCATAGGGTTACAGTGAATCAGATACTTTAGATGCTTCTCCAGCACTTTCCAGGCAGCTGGACTTGTACACACCAAAACACAATGCTAGCAGTGCATGTTCCACTTCTCTAGTGCTTTCCACCTGAGAATCTCAAGTGCTTAATGCATCATAACTGATATGGCTATAGAAACCCATTAGTTAAGGAAGCACGCTTCCTGCATGGAAAGAAGCCCTAAGAACAGCAATTCCTAGGGCTCTACTCCAAATCCTCGGCCACACTGTAGAACAAAGAATAAAGTGATCTGCCATGTGTGAATGAGACATAGACAAGTTGATTAAAGGCAACGTGTGATGCTGTACAATGCTACAGGAAGAAAAGAGTATGGGATGATGCCTCCATCTGGATCTCTTCATTTCCCTTCCCTCCAAGCTAGCCAAGAAGCCCTACAGGCATGGCTGCTCCTGGAAACACCATTCATGCTTCTCCTGGAGAAGCTGCACAGATGACTGGCAAGAAAACAAGGCAAACTCTGCAGGTGCTATGAAGCACAAATCACATCTCTTGGGACGTGCTGCTACTAAGCCACGGGGCCAGAATATCCCAGTCCATCCTTAGGGTCAGGGCCAGTCAGAACTTGTCCTTGGTTCAACAGTAGCAGGGATGAGCTGCACACAACACTGAGGAATACAGAGGAAGAAACAATACCTTCTTGATACCATGTTGGGGGTCCTAAATGGGATCTGCTAGGTATTTGTCTCATTTCTAATCTCCATGATATTAGGGTCCAGTAGAGGGTGAGTCAGCCTGGCAATGGACAGCCCACCCCCGCATTGGGAATCCCAAAGCTTTGCACTGCAACATGCGTCACGAGTGAGGTACAAAAAATACCATCCCACAGCAGGACAGGGCAGTTCACTGCCAGCTGAGCCTGAAAATGCCAATCAGAGAAAAGGGGGGACAGTGGAAGAGAGGGAGAATGTGGGGGATGGATAAAGTCACCTCTCATCAAGTGAGTGAACTTGCCATACAGGGAGGCATATTTTGCACAGCATCAAAACGCAAAAACAGTCTGACCCCACCCCCCAAATTGACCGAGCCAGTATAGTTCTCAGGGACAGCACCCAAAACTGCAGTGCTGGGCACCAGAAAATGGAGCAGGTAAGAGCATGCCACAGCAAGCATGGGGTCCCCACCCCCAGACCCCGACAGTTGGATGGGGGTCCATTTCTATTGATTGTAATATTAATGCTTATTACAATATGACTGTTGCACCGTGCACGACACACTTTACATTCCCAAACTGGCCCCTGCTGTAACTTAGTAGGAGAAAGTCGGGAGGGTAGACTGTTATGAGATGCCATCTAGAGTCTTTCACTTGTAACATCACATTAACGAACTGTGAGTGTGAAACACATAATGTGCAGAATAGTTATGGGAATCATCATGGTACATTGCGAGAGACAAAAAACTCCAAAGAATATATTTATCTAGAGAAAGTCAAGAACGTGTACAAGCACCCTCAGGTTTCACTGGCAGCAACCACCTTTCTTAGCACATTTGCACCCAAACCTTTTGTGGGTATCTGGTCTGGATTAGGCAAGAGACCAGAAATTATCCCTTGCTATGCAGGCAGCCCACTATACCAAGAGCCTGCAATCTGGACACTGCTCTGAGCACCATGAAATACTGCCCATAAAGGCCTTTGGTCTTCTGAATTGGGAAACCGGGTTTTTTCCCCTTTCCCATTACCTCAACTCTCTTCCTTGATAAATAGCAGCAATGAGGATGTCTTTCTGCAGGTCACACTTCCATAGCAAACAAGATGGTGTCTGTCCAGAAGTCCATGAGCTTCCCCGCATCCTGCTAGCAGCCTGCATACCTCTGCTCTGACAAAACAGGCCCAGCTATTCTTTTTCCAATAATCCATTTAAAAGAGGAAATTGATAGATTAGATAGAGCTGTTGTGCCCTCGCACTGCTGACGAAGCACACAAATTCATCTTCCGGTATCAATCCCCATCCCTCAATGAAGATGCCATCTTCTCTCACAAAGCGGGAATTGGCATGGGGTGGGTTTTTTGTTGCTAAGTTATCCAGCTCAGTGCTGAAGCACTAAAAGGGACTCCTCTGTATGCGAGGCTGTGATGTGATTTACTGCAGAATTGGCCACTGGCTGACATATGAGAAGATACACTACACTTCCTCTGTAAGTAAATTATAGCTCTGACAAGGCAGCATTAGCTGAAATATGCTGAGTGGTAGCTTACAAAATAACATGAAACAATGAAGTGCATCATTTGCTTGCTCTCTTCCTCTGCAAAGGCAGAGGGGCTGTGGAAGGAAGACAAAAGAACAAAGTTTTAACTTAGGCTAGGAATGGGTTTTTCCAGCCATGATATGATATGATATTCATATGATCATGATATGATATGAATACGATCTTAAGTAGCATCGTATTATTAATGTCTACAGTATCACTAGAAGTTCTCATGCTGAGGGTAGTTCATAATATCATAGGACTCACTTAGCCTTTTTGCTAACCTCACATGGCATACACAGACTACTTGCAAGGAAAAAACCTTTTCACTACAGAGAAATAATATCTTCTTGCAGGTTACTAGGTAATTATGCCAAGTAATTGTGGCTTGTTAATATTTCTCCTGCCTGGCAAAGGATTTCCAGGTCTGCAGGGTGAATTTCCACTGAACAACAAGTTTCTATAAAACATTTCTACTTCTTTTTTATTCTTGCAATAGACACATTTTTCTATGGGAGAAGTGGGCCCTTCTACAGGCCCTTCAGTTTTAAGTGGCCAAACCCACTTGAAACATAGCTTCTAATTAAGAATACAGAAACAACTCTGAAATAACGGTGCATAGGTATGGTTCTAACTGGCATTAATGGAAGTCCCAGCAGTGTACCTGAGAGAAATTCTGGGATTTACATGTTTTCTACTTAATTCAGCACTAGTTCTCATATGCATTCTGTGCTAGTACATGACATCTTCCATAGACAGAGCCTACTCAGTTATACTTTACCCTGGGGTAGTATGTTCCCTACTAAAGTATGGCATTTTCCCCATGATAACCAAAGAGGACTACTAGGAGGTTGGGTGGCTCAGGTGATGGAAGAAACCAGGATAGATATGCACCTTTAGAGACTAAGTAAATAATATAGAGACAGCACACAAGTTTTCATGAAGCAAAGTTCACTTCATCAGATGCCAGTAATGGTGATCTCAGGTGACAGAAACGTCTTCACCTTTACCCTTAATGGCTGGATAGTCACTGTGAGTCCCTCTCATTTGATAGCTGGATGTACCCTAAACGCGTTGACAGAGTCAGTCCAGTAGCTGCTAAATAGAGTGGCAGTATCATATACACAGAAACGCTCTGGAGACTCCTCTATTAATAGTAGCAGCAGAGAGGTCAAGAACTGAGCAGGCCACAGAGGACGACATTCCCACAGACCCTTGGCTGCAGAGTCCCTACACAGGAGCAGACCTATGCATGCAAAGCTCCCACAGCCACCGTGAAGACTGAACCAATCCCAGAGATAACCGGAGAACATCACCTTGCTGTCCTTTCACCAGGACATGCCTTTAAAGGAACGATTAATTAATTAAAGCAAAATTCCCTCACCACCAGGGTAAAGAAACAGGAGTCTTATGTTCAGTAACTTCAAGCATATTGAATTAAGCGTATTTACTAACCTAGCTCTGAGCTTTCAGTATGTTCTCAGAATTCAGACACCAGAATAGCTAGGATAGCTGGAAGGACGTTCAGGAGACTGATCTGCAAGTGAGTCGAATAAGCAGCTGGGGATAAGCCAAGAGGCACAGGTAATGCTTGCGGAGGCACTAAGCTCTCTTTCTCTTGCCTGTTTCCTCTGCACACGGGTGCTGTGAGCCTCCAGACTTTGACTGAATGCTAATTCTGATGCATGCAAAAAAATAAAAAATAAAATTGACAACAAATTGCACTTACATAACTGCTCATCCAAGCACTGTGTCTCTTGATGCTTCACAACAGTTAAGTTAAACGAAGCATTCAATACACATTTATTAAAATAAAGTATCTGGGAGAGGAACCTGGTGGCAGGCTTGTAGCGCTGTGCAAGACATTTGTAATAAATAAATAAATCTCCAGAACAGGCAACATTATGACAAGCCTGAAACTTGAACCCAGCTCCTCGAGAGGCTCTAAGCACAACTGTAGCCTGCATTTAAAGAGAGCTTGTGCCAAAGAGCTGGGCAAAGCTGTGGCTGAAATTCACAGGACAGGGAGAAGATGATGGTTCCTCATGGAAACCATTTGGAATCTCAAGAGACCTCAATGGGACTTTGTACACACCACAAAATTGGCCTTTAAAGCAGCTTAAATGCCCTTTTGCACCACTTCAATGGCACAGCTGTTTACACTGTCAGCAGCGTATTGCACGTTAAATGACTTTGGGATGTAGCAAAATAAAACACCTCCACGGTGTTTTAGTTTACTACCTTACAGCTACAGAGGGAAGCACCGGGCCCCATGCAGCTCAGGGGCTGGGCAGGCAGCCCATTCAGGGAGCCCGGTGGCAGACTGTGTAGGCAGGCTCCACTGAAGGAAAAAAAAAAGTGATAAGCCTGATCTTTGTTCCCCACTCCCTGGAGCCTTCCTACCTGTCTGAGCTGTGTGGGGGCCTGGTGCTTCCCTCCATGGCTGTGGAGGAGCCAGTCCTTCCCTCTGCAGCTATGGTGCCCCCAGGGACCACCCAGGCTGGGTGTCTGCAGGTGGATACTGCCCGGGGGCACCATCACCACCACAGAGGGAAGCACCCCCCAACACACACACAGCTCAGGGACCTCTCAGCCAACTGGCAGCTTGCCCCTCCCCCCCCCCCACCACTGGAGAGGCAGGTAAGGATTGGGCCCAACCCTTGTGTATAAGCCACAGGGGTTTATTTCAGTTTAATTCTCCCTAAATTGAAGCAATGTTTTAAAAAAAACCATCACTTCAATTTAGGAAGAATTAAACTGAAGTAAATCCCTGTGGCATGTACAAGCAGCCAATGGCTCTTGATAAAAACCAGGCCAAACCTAAGGATTTTGGCAGTCTGACATTGAGATTTTGTGTTAGCATAAATGCAAACTTCAAAACTGAGCTATGGTAGGACCTTGTATATATGTTTTAAATTATACTTTTCTTATAATATTATGTATATACATATGCTTACACATCCCAAAAAAGCTATTGGCACAAATAGGACCAGTGCTTGAAATACAAGTGCTAGATCTTTCTAATCATTGATGTACATTTCTGATTTTTCCATTTTAACTTGCCTAGAACCTTCCAGTAAAGCTCAGTGGAATCTGAAGACATGCAGCATCTTTGAAAGATCAGACTATTCTTAAATAGTTGCCTCTAAATGGACTTCAAAGTATCAACACTGCCAATTCAATCTTTACTGTTTAGGAAATCCAAAGCTTGGGGAGAGATTTGCAGAGTTTCCAAGGGCAGGAATACAGCCCTTGAGCCACTGGTTTCCAGTTCTGAGGACACATCTACATGAGACACTTACTGCACATTAACCTAATAACGCTGCCCAGCAGTGTGGCAGTTAAAACCCATGGTAATAGCCTACTGGGCAGTGTTATTAAGCTAATGTGCAGTATCACAAAATAACAGGGCACCGGTGCTGCTGTGCAGTAGTTAGTACTTAATTAAGCAAACACTAAACTAAATGAGTATTTAAAGCGCATTAATGAACATGTAGACTCTGAAAAGAGTATAATTTGGAAAGCATGATCAGAGGAGAAAGGCTGTCGAATGTGTTGTCATCAGTGGTGACACATTCAAGGAAACCAGTGGAAAAGCTTGGTGATCTGTATACAATCTCAATAACAATGAATGAAAAAGTCTTCCAACTCAGAGACACAGGCCTGTTCTAGAGAAGATTAGATCCAGTGTTAGCTTGCACAGACTCATGGGAGTAAATCACCCAGCAGAGAACCACACAAGTCTCACCTACTAAAGAGGCCGGCAATCTCTAGCCAGTCAGAAGTGGGAAGGTGGTGGGAAGAGCTCTGGTTCTGGCTCTCCATACTCTGTGGAACAGCATTGGTTAAGGTGCCCCATTCTCTCCCTACACCCCCAGACACGCTACTGTGTGGGGGGCTGCTCCTGCCACGGCAAATACTCCTGAGGGCAGTGGGAGTGCGGGGAAGCAACTTCCCATGCTCTGATGATGAAGTAAGGAAATGGATGCTACTTAATTGTGTTATTTTCAGCAGAGCAGCAGCTGTAATGTCTTTGCAAGTGCAAGAATGACAAAGAGGGGAAGATAAGGAGGAGTGAAGCTCACCTGGCTCAGGGTCCCTGTAGCTATATGAAACAAAAGCTCCTCAGACATGACTGTTTCCTGCCTAGAATCATAACAAAGCTAAAGGGAAGGTTAGCAAGTCCCTGGCACATCTCCTGCCATAGCCAAGGGCCAAGGAGGTTTTCTTATTCTTTTGTTTTTTAAGACTCTATGCTCATCCTGGTACCCTGTTCCCTAAAGACACCAGGGTGATTAAAGATGCAGCTGTGCACAATGTTTAACATTGATAAGCAGCAGCTCAGGCCGGTAGTCCCTATCCACCAATGTGAAAACTCAAGAGGGTGATTCTCACCAGCATGAATGGAGGTGGCCCAATTGAATGCAAAGGAGTTCAACTAAGCTTCTGCAAATTAATCACATTACAATTAAGGTCCTTTAATGTAAGACTTTCCATTGCAATTTTCCAGAAATGGTCGATTTTCAGAAAAACCAAAACAGGAAATGCCACGCCATTTTGAAATAAGCACAACTTTACACTCCAGTTGGGTATTCTCTCACCCAAAGCAGACTTTTCTCTCTCCAGGCTGGAAATACAAAAAGTATAAATATTCTGAAATTAGAAATCTACAGTTTTGGTTGCACAAAAGTCAATGTTCACATCAGCACATGAGTAAGTTCTCATTTTGAAATGCATCAGTGTGCAACGAGCCTTTTTGTGATGGTGTTTTGAGTATTGAAAGGGAGAAAGGGGGAGATGGGGAGAGAGAGAAAGACAGAGATAAGAGTGCATGCGTGTGCACACGGGTGCATGCACACAAACTCTATCGATGGTTTTGTCATTTTTGTAAGGCACTTTTAAAAACTAAGTCTTTTTCTGAGCATTATCTTTTTCTACCTTTTGCTATTAATTCTTGGCTCACGGTATTGCTGCTGTAAAAAAAAAACATGGAGGAGAAACAATGGACTAAGGGTAAACAGTAAAGGCTGAGTTGCCGATACAAAGTCTCCTCCTTTTCTTCCTCCCTATTATAGCCAGCATAAATCAAGCTGGTATGTGTCCCATTTAGCTAATTATTACATCTTCTTTAGCTTCCTAGCTTTTCCTCTCTATTAGGAGTATTTATCAGGAAGTGAGAAAATACTTGTTGTCCCAGAGTCATCCAACCTAACAACTTCAACTAAATAACACTTTGCTCCTCTTGAGCACCTTTCTGCCGTACAGTTCTGTACCTTAATTAAAGCTGACCCGGAAATGTTTCCTTTCATTAGCAAAAATGCAGTGACAGTGAAAATGCAATCGCCAACATCCTTCTAGAAATCAGAACATTCTCAAGTATTCTTTGCAGTTGAGGGCAGTGAAAAACCCAAAATATTTTGTTAGTTCTGGGGAAAAAAAAAAAAAGTATAAATGGAAAATGTTTGTCCAAGTGGCCATTTTAAGTGTTGGTTAAAAACCGAAAGCAAAAAATCTAGGTTCATTCTCTTTAACTAGAATCCCCAGAAAGTATTGTAAATCAAATTTCTGCAGGATGAAAAAGCCATATTTCATTAAAATCAAAGACCAAATAAAACAGAAGCAAACAACAACAACAAAGCAGTTCCCCCCTTTCTCCTCCCAACGCACACATGCAGGCACGCACACACATATATATTTTGGCAAGTTCTAGAAAAAATGAATTAAACTCCCAAATGCTGCTGTTAGTTAAAAGAGTGCATTACCTTGATTTTACAGAAGAGGGTGGGGGGAAAGGATACAGAGAAATTTAATAACATATCAGAAATTACACAGTGAGTCTGTAGTGGAATGGGAACAGGCTTGCAGTTGTATGCCTTAATGATAAGGCCACTCTGCTAAAATACAGAGCAACGTAACTAAGGAAGTAAATCCCAATGTTTTCAGAATTTGCTACAGAGATTTAAGCAGTCGATATATCAAAGCCAAAGTCCTGCACCTGACAAAGGTCAAAACTTGATGATTCAAAGGAAGATGGAAAGCTCTCTTGATCATTTGCTTAACCAGCTTGGCAAAGAGGGGGGTAAAAAATTACTTCCTGACTCACAAAGATGTCCTCTATAAAGCAGCTCTGGCTTCTGTTTCTTCACATGCATGATTACAAGCTACAGGTAGCAGAAAGCAACTTTGCCAGGGCTACACTGGGAGAAGAAATGGAGTCAGGAGGGTTTGGATTCATGTTATTTATATTTTTATTTCTCTTCCGCTCAGAAAGCAGATTTGTTGGTGTGAAAAGCATGCTCATTAAATTGCAGTGCTGGATATATTTCTTATGGTGTGACTCCACAGCTGCAAAATCCCAGCTGCAATTAGGAAACTGTAGGGCTAGACGTTTCATCATTTTTATACACGTAGGCGCTCTAGTGCTGGCTTTGCCAGGCTACAGCTGGTCGGCTGTCAACTCCCAGCTGTTGCTTAGCAGAAACCCAGTAACTACAATTGTGCGTAAATATTAGCAAAACACTATTTTTTTTGTGGTTGCTGAAATGGTTTGAAACTGTTTAGCACAGTCGTTCACTTTGTCATGCCTCAGTTCAGTCAGGTGAATGGGGCTTACTTAGCAGAAGCCAAGAGACACATATACACTCAAATGAAGAGTGTTATTATAGCTGTCTGAGCACCAAGTTTTAAACCAGGCACTGAACTTAGATATAAGACAAAACCAATTTGTTAAGGGTATAAATTTTCATGATTCAGACTTCCAGCCAGTCTCTAACTATTACGGATTAGGACAATGCTTTGTCTTTACATCTGCCTATTATGGAGAGCTACTGGAGGTTTCAAAATATATCTAGCTTCCAAAAGGACTAACCTCAGCTTTTACTTACCCTGGTACAAATCTAGGGCAGCTGTATTAGAAGATGTCAGTGGAACTAAATGGATTTGCTCCAGGGCAGCTTCAGAGCAGAATGGGTCATGTTATATATTTGTATAGTTATGATATTTATCTTGGGTAGCTGAATGTCCATGATACTTTCTTTCCAGCCCTACCCCCGGTTCACCACCTCTGATCCTGCAGCGAAGCCCTTTTATCAATCCTGGGTGCCCCAATAATATGAGTATCTAGGTAATAACTGCAAAAAAATGTAACCCCCTTGTCAACAGAGTAGTCTTGTTCTCTACTTTTCCTTAACTTCTTTTGGACTTGCCTTTCTTAACTTGTCTTTCCTCCAGGGAAGTACTTATGGAGAAGAAGCGCTCTCCATCCAGAAGACGGCTGCCTTGATTGTGGGACTAACAGCTGTGTTCAGCTTCCCACTCAAAAGAAGGTAAACTATAAAATTGCTTTCATGTCCTCTCATTAGAGGTGGCACAGCTGACTCCAGTACACTTCGTGCTGGTTGCCCTCAGCTGCAGATTCCCTCTTTGCTACAATTTTTAGAGACGAGACAGAGATGAAATAGCCTTTAATAGCAGGGAATAGACTCATAGAAAAGTAGGGCTGTAAGGGACCTCAGGGGGGACTCTGGTTCAACTGTCCGCTCCAGACAGGAGTATCCCTATCTAAATTATTCTATATAAGTGTCTGTCTTGCCTATTCAAAAAAAATTTTTTTTTAATTGCACAAACAACCCTCTCATGCACCTGCCAGGCACATTGCCCCAGAATATCAAGAACACCTTAACTTGCTACGGGTAAGTTAGGGGGATGAGGGAACTGTCAATGTCCTGTCACTACAAGGACAGGAAGTAGTTGGTAAAATATATTTGAGAGATCCAAGGAAGAGGAGCAAGGAAGAGGCCAACACTCTCAACTACAAAGAAAGGCTAAACCCCTCACAGTCCATACCAGTCTGACTGTGGGCAAAATTACTTCCCGATCCCAAATGTAGCAATCTGTCTGACCCTGAGCAGAGGAGCAAGACCCCCTAGCCAGGAACTTCTAGGTTTAAGTCCCAGCAGGAGCATCAGCGCACCCATCAAAATCCCCAGCTCTGGCTGCAGCCAACATCCAATGTTTCTGAGAAAGGTGGGAAAAAAACCAAAATCTGACACTTGTAGCAACAGGAGGGGGGAAAAATGCTATCCCAGCCCCATGTGGCAATGAATAAAGCCCAGAAGGAATGGGGAAAATGAAAGAGCCTCCACTCTGCTCTACAAACTGGAGATCATGTACACATGACACATCATAACTGGGGAACCAGAAGCCCTCTTTCCATCATCGATCCCTCCAAAAACTTGTCCCAGCTCTACAAATCCTTTTTCATAATCAGGATGGCCTGAGAGCAATGCTTCCTTCTCCAATTTCCACCTATTTTGGACTAAAGAGCTCCTCTTATGATGTTCAAGCAATGTGTGTGCATGGGGGACAGAGTTTGTGTGCGCGTGGGTGGGGGGTCTCCTGGGCTTCCAACTGCTGCCCTTCACAGCACGCTCCAAGCTTTCCTACTTCCGAAATCATCTCTCATCAACGCTTATCTAACCTCTTCTTGAAAACCTCTACT
The DNA here is from genome assembly GCF_052110815.1 of Crocodylus siamensis. Taxonomy (NCBI): domain Eukaryota; kingdom Metazoa; phylum Chordata; order Crocodylia; family Crocodylidae; genus Crocodylus; species Crocodylus siamensis. Next base: position 13,099,171 of record NC_143409.1, on the reverse strand, counting down.
GATGGAGGTTCCACAATTTCCCTAAGCAGTCTATTTCCCTGCCTTCCAAGGCTAACTTCTGTATTTCTGCAGTAAAGACAGAATACAGTATCATTGCCACAGGGACTAAGTCTTCACTGTGAAGCCAAAGTTAGGGACAGACAGACAAGATGAGCAAACCCTCTTTTCTGTACATCAGTGGCAGAGGATGGAACAGCCCAAACACGTTCCCTTGTGCATACATGCTCCCTTTTCCTTAACCTTCTTGCCCACTATGAACATCAAGGGAAAGTCAAATCTTTCCGGCATGGGTTGCTTTTTGAGGGCATTTACAGATGCGCTCGGGGGGAGGTGCTTTAATTTTTGAGCCACACTAATTTAAAGCACTTGAGTGTCATGTGCATCAGTGTTCCCACACCGGAAAATGGTGGCAGGGCACTTTGAGCTAAAGCTCATCAAATGCAAAAAAAGCACCCTGCCACCATTTTTCAGCATGGGGATGCTGATACACCTGACGCTGGAGGCTACTGCAGCTCATCAATGTTCACGCTCCAGCAGACTTAATTAATCGAGTCTGCTCTGACACGCTGGATTTACAGCACGTTGGAGCAGGTGTGCTGCACGTCTATAGGAGCCCTGGGTGACTAAGTGCCTTTGGGGTGACTGACGTTTCTTCTTTGCTGACTAAGTAGAAGGAACAGAACTTCACCTGTACCGAGGATCTCTGCTGGCAATGCATATTTAACAGTGTACACAAAGAGGAATGATCATCAGCCGCTAGCTACTGCAGTTGGCATATGAACTGAATGTCCCCAGCTCCTTTAATGAGATACTGATCTACTGCTCTGCTGACACCAGCTCTCTCAACAGGTCCAAGATCTTCAGAAAATGTGCAAAAATCCATTTGTTTAATGAAGTGCTACAGCCCTACTGAACCTAATCTTTGTAACATTCCTTCTCAGCTACTTCTGTTCTTCCTAGTGGGCCCTCCAAGGATAATTTGTCATGGTCCAGAGTAGGTTACCTAACAGTTTCTCACACAATTCAATGACAAGGTTACATCACTGCTTCAACTGGAGAGTCTCAGGGGGTCTTTTTCTTGCAGGTACTTTTCACCAATTTCCACTTGCATTACAATTTGCTTTGTATGCTATCTGGAACTGTCTACTGTCTCAACAGGGATATTATTTGGAGCAATGGCAAGGCTCCAGAGTAGGTTCCCAGGTAAATTAGTTGGCACCCCTTACAAATTCTCTTAATAACTTTATGTGATTCTCAGAGAAGTCTCTCTAGGGAAGACAGGGGTATCTCTACCAAAATCCTATACAGATTAGTGAGGGGAGCGTTTTTTTTGAGAATGGAAATGAGGACCCAGGACAAGCCATTGAATGGGGAAGTAATAGGAGCTGATTCAAAGAAATCATCTACCCTGCAAGTCAGTAAATCCTCCCAAAACAAAGGAAGTGACAACAATAAAGCTCAGGACAGATGGATGGACATATTTTTATTTTTATTTCCTTTCATCTAGAAGTAACTCCAGAGCCCCGAAGGAAGGGACCGTTTTCCTGGAAAACCTGATCTGGCAAATTGAGCTGAAGTTGATTCCAAAATGTGTTTCCCATCATTGCCAGGGGGCTTTTGTGTCAAAGATATCCTCAAAGTATTATTTACATTCACTGCTCAGGATTTCATCAAATGCAAAACTCCTAGAATGATTGAATGGATGCGCTCCACTAATCACATTCTGAAAAGTGAGTGGCTTTAACTTTTTTTTTTCTTTTTTTTTTTTTTTTCTTTTTTAGTTTTGCTTTATTTTCCCCAGCACTCAAAACTGTCTTCTCAGAGAGTCTTGGAACTGGTCCAGTTGAGTTGCCTGATCATCTTTTCAATGGGTCTCAGGCTCTCTCTCTTTAGATATCTATCCATCTGCCTGTAAATGTTGGTATGGCTTCACTGAAAAAGGCAAGGTAGATATGCACCTTACAGACATGTAGGGCACATGCTTTGTGAACTGAGTTCACTTCATCAGATGCTGTGAAAGAAGAGCATAGAGAAGTGTATAAAATGAGGTGAATGATATGAATACAAAATATAGGAAAAAAAGAAGAGAGAAAAAGGGGAAGGGGGGCAGTGCTGGGAGAAGCACACAAGTAAAGAACCCAAAAGAACAAAGATGTCAGAAATGCGCCATTAATAAATGCCATTAGTTTGAGTTCTTACCTATGTTTGAGCCTTAACCCTCTACTGTCCACACAGTGTGGTTGGTAGGTATTTTAAACATATGGCAGCATGCACAGCTAAGTCAGAGCTTGGACTATGGTTTGCATGTACCTATAAACAACTTTGTACTAATGATGCATGCAAAACTGTTGAGTCCTGATGGTCCCCTAGTATATTCCCACCATTTTTTCTTGCCCTTTTCCAAATGAAGGACAGTCCCACAGGTGATTGGGGAAAAAATATCCAGAGCATTTCAGCACAAAAAAAAAAATACCCCAGAGTGGGATGTCCCCAGACACCTACAGAAGCGAATGCATAAACACCAGGGACACAGCATGTGGGCAGAACTGTGCCATCAGGGTGCTCCACATCAGGTGTCGCCTACGCCAGGTGTTTGGACTTGGTTGCCAATCACCCAGTTTAGCTGAGCAGTGCAAACATACCCTGTGCGTGTGTATGTCTCTCTTACAGTTGCTAAAGGAACTAATGCTTCCCTGCAATTACAGGCCAACATTTACACAGAACTGCTACTTGCCTGAGGGAGTGCAGAGCGGGTTTCCTCTGCTGCCAGCTGCTGAAGCCAGATGTTGCATTGGCAGTTTCTGACTGGCAGACAGGTGAAGGCTGGAATCTGCTCTGAGTAGCACCAGCATGAATGCAGAGATGCTTCACTGGCTTCAACAAAACTGTTGTGGATTTACAGAGGTATAACCAAGAGTATAACTTTGTGGTTAACCAAAATGCCCTTCAAGCTAAAAAGCATAGAACTGTTTCAAAGAAGTGTTATTCAGCAGGCCATCTGGAATCGTATTTACTCATTCTCGTGGTATGAGAACAAGAAAGAGTGCAAGGAAAAGAAATCTATTTCATTTTTAAAAAATACAAGGAAAAATAGCTTTATGCATTGAACTAGTGACCTGCAGAATCTGAGGCTTCAGGATAGTCACAAACTCAAATTTTAAGCCTAGAAGATACCACTGTTATATCTATACTATTCATAGTTTTCATAGACTTTAGGGCTGGAAGGGACCTTGAAGATCATCAAGTCCAGGCCCCTTCCCCAGAGACAGGAAGTCAGTTATGGTCAAAGGATCCCAGCAAGATAAGCATCAAATGTTTCTTGAATGAGTCCAGAGTAGGTGCCTGCACCAACTCTGGAAGGAGTCTATTCCAAGTCTTGGGGGCTCGGACAGTAAAGAAGTTTTTCCTTATGTCCAGCCTAAAACGGTGTTAGAGGAGTTTATGACCGCTGGTCCTTGTTATCCCTTGGGGTGCTCTGGTGAACAGACATTTCCCCAGATCCTGATGCACATCCCTTATGTACTTATAGGCAGCTACCAGGTCCCCCTCGAGCCTGCGCTTTTCCAGGCTGAAGAGTCGCATGGCTCTCAGCCTCCCTTCATAAGGCCTATTCTCTTGCCTCTGATTATGCGTGTGGTTCTCCTCTGGACTCTCTCAAGCTTCTCCACAACCTTCTTGAGTTGTGGAGCCCAGAATTGGATGCAGTACTGCAGATGCGGCCTCACCAAGGCCAAGTACAGCAGGAGGATGACATCCTGAGATTTACTTGAGAAGCATCTATGGATGCGAGGTAGAGTTTTGTTTGCTTTACCAGCTGTGGCATCACTTTGGTGGCTCATGCTCATCTTGTGGTCAGTCATGACCCTCGAGCCTCTTTCGGCTGTGGTGCTAGTGAGAGTAGCACTGCTGAGCCTATAAGCATGCTGCGGGTTTCCTCCCCCCATGAGTCAGAGTACCTTGCATTTTTGGGGATTGAACACCATCGGGTTTGTATCTGCCCACTTACTAAGCTTATGCAAGTCAACCTGGATCACTAGGCTGTCCTTGGGTGTGGATGCTATGTCCCAAAGTTTAGTGTCATCGGCGAACTTAGCCAGTGAGCTTCTGACACCAATGTCCACCTCATTGATAAAGATATTAAAGAGAACTGGTCCAAGGACAGAGCCTTGGGGGATGCCACTGGTCATGGACAGCCATAACGATTCACTACCATTGACTACTACTCTCTGGGTCCAACCTTGGATCCAATTTCCCAGCCATCAGACTGTGGTGTGGCCAAGGCTACAGCTGGCCAATTTTTCTATGAGGAGATCATGGGATACCAGATCAAAGGCTTTTTTAAAGTCTAGATGTATGATGTCAATCTCTTCTCCCTTGTTCAGGTGATATGTCACCTGGTCATAGAAGGAGATGAAATTGGTCAGGCAAGACCTACCTGTGACAAACCCATGCCTGCTGTCCCTCAGGATGTTGCCATCAGCCAGCTTATCAAGAAGGGTCCCTTTGATAATTTTCTCCAGAATCTTACTGGGGATTGAGGTCAAGCTGATTGGCTTGTAATTCCTGGGATCTACTTTCCACCCTTTCTTGAAGATGTGTACCACATTGATCTTCTAGTCTGCAGGTACTTCACCTGAGCACCACGAGTTTTCAAATATTTTTGCCAATGGTTGGTGTGAGGGAGCGGCGGCTAGGGGCGGCCGTGAACCCCCTAGCGCCCCCTACCGTCACGTTAGGGTGACGTAGCACCCTCAGAATCTCGCCCGCCACGACTTTGATGATATATATATATATATTGTGGAGGCTGCCAGTTCCCTAATGGACGGTATTGGTGTCCTGTCCCTAGTCCAGAATGGGGTTTTGATATGCGTCCCGCCTTAAGGGCTATGCGTGCCTCCAAACCTCCCCCTCAGCACGCCCCAAGCCTCGCAGCTGTTCTGGGGGATGTTTGTGTAGTCCCTCGCCCCCCGGGTGCCTTCGCTCCTTCGCTCGGGCCCCGGGGCTCCTTGCCCACCAGGCGCCCCTTTGGGTCGGGATCCAATCTCTAGCCCGTTCCCTGCACCCTGGGCCTGTCTCCCTGGCGCCCAGCTACCTGCTGGCGCGCCCTGGGTCCGGCTCCCTAGCGCTGCCTAATACCGGCGCTCCCTGGGTCTGGGTTCTTGCCGGCGCCTGGCTAATCATCGGCTCTGCCTTGCAACTGGGGCTCTCTCGCCGCCCTAGCCTCGGCGCCCTTGGGCCGGCTCGCTCTCGCCACCCTAGCCTCCCGGCTCTATCGCCGCCCTAGTCTCGGCGCCCCTGGGGCCGGCTCTATCGCCGCCCTAGTCTACCAACGTTATCGCCACCCTAGTCTCGGCACCCTTGGGCCGGCGCTATTGCCGCCCGAGTCTCGGCGCCCTTGGGTGGCTCGCTATCCCTGGCTACTTTGCCCCTCTGGGCCTTGCCCCCTCTGGGGCCTTGCCCACTCTGGGCTGACACCACGCGCCTCGCGCACTGTCTCTGCCCTGCTCCGGGCCTTGCCCTCTCTAGAGCTGACACCGTGCGCCTTGCGCCCTGTCTCTGCCCTGCTCCGGGGCCTTGCCCACTCTGGGGCTGACACCACGCGCCTCGCGCCCTGTCTCTGCTCCGTTCCGGGGCTAAACACCGCCCTTATGGGCCGGGGTCTGTAACGCCGCACACCGCGCCTCCCTGGCACAATACGATGCCTCCCTGGCACCGACAATAGTGCCCCTGGCACTGTGCCCCTACTGGGCACTGGGAACCCCCAAGCTGTTGGGGAGCTCCCGTGAGGCCTCCTCGCTCCCCTACAGCCTCACCCGGTCCTCCGGTGCAAACTGCAATGTAAACTCAAGCCCTCCGGCTACAACATAAACAGAGGCTCCACACGCCTAACAATAACTCCAAGCCCTGCCTGGGCTCTCAGTCCTACCTCCCGTCAGGGTGATCCTGTTCCCTGCATCATCGCAGCCTGTTAGTGGGGTTAAGGCTGCGACCACCAACTCAGGCCACTCAGCTCGAGCCGCAGAGCTCCTGCTCCTGCGGCAGCCAGAAGGGAACTATGAGGCAGGCAGCCTAAGCTATATATAAAGGCCTGGCCCTGCCCCCTTCCGGCCATGTGACCACCTGGTTGCCCTGGTAACTGGCACCTGAGCTGCCTGGGTGATTGGCAGCTCTGCCAATCACCCTCACAATCACGGGGCACCTATGTGACTACGTGACAGTTGGGCTATGACACCTGCCAGCTTCTTGAGTACTCTGGAGTGTAATCTGTCAGGACCTGCTGATTTGAAGGTGTCCAGCCTCTCAAGGTGTTCCTTTACGAGATCTACACCAATGCTGGGTATAAATACGCCCTCACCCTGGCCATCCCACATCATGCTAGGCAGGGCCATCCCTTTTGGCTGATGAAAGACTGGTGTGAAGTACCCATTAAGCAGCTTGGATTTTTCCTGGGTGTCAGTTATCAGTTGTCCCATTTGGTTCAGCAGGGGTCCAATGTTACCCTTGCTTTTTTTCTGACTCCCTACATATCTGAAAAAGGACTTTTTATTATCCTTGATATGTGAAGCCAGATGGAGTTCAGTTGCAGCCTTGGCTTTCCTGATTCACTCCCTGCAGGTATGGGCAGTGCTGAGTATTCCTCCTTGGTGGTTATTCCAGTCTTCCATCTTTTGTAAGTCTCTCTTTTTAAGCATAGGAGGTCCTCAGGTTCCCTGCTGAGCCAAGGTGGGGTGGGGTTGCTGTGCCCTTTTCCTTCCCTTCCTCCTAGATGGGAGGGACACCCCTTGTGCTGTCATGATCACTCCCTTGAGGAACAACCAATCCTCTTGGACTCCTCTTCCTGTTGACTCATAGTCCCTTAGGGCCTCAACAACAAGCCTCCTGAGCTTGTCAAAGTCAGCTTTCCTAAAGTCGAGGACTTCTGCATTGCTGACTGACTTGCTGGCTTTGCAATAGGTAGTAAAGGTGATCAGCTTGTGGTCACTATTACCCATCCCTTCCATTGATTCTTAGGTCACTGACTAAATCATCCCCTTTGGCCAGTACCAGGTCCAGCAACTCTTTATCTCTTGTCAGCCCATAGATTTCTTCAGTCAGATAGAGCTCGTCCACGCATGCGAGGAAGATTTGCAACTGATCAGATTTCATAGATTCATAGATACTCATAGACATTAGGGTTGGAAGGGACCTTGGAAGATCATCGAGTCCAGCCTCCTGCCCCAGGGGCAGGAAGTCAGCCGGGGTCACAGGATCCCAGCAAACATATCCAAATGTCTCTTGAAGGCATTCAAAATAGGTGCTTGAACCACCTCCGGTAGCAATCTATTCCAGGTCTCAAGGGCTCAGACAGTAAAAAAGTTTTTTCTTATGTCCAGCCTGAAATGGTCATGGAGGATTTTGTGACCATTTGACCTTGTCACCCCTTGAGGTGCTCTGGTGAACAGACATTCCCCCAGATCTGGTGAGCACCCCTGATAAACTCATAGGTGACCACCAGATCACCCCTGAGCTGAGCTTTTCCAGGTGGAAGTGTCCCATTGCTCTCAGCCTCTCATCATAAGGTTGGTTTTCCTGACCTCTGATCATGTGCATGGCTCTTCTCTGGACTCTCTCAAGCTTCTCCACATCCTTTTTGAATTGTGGAGCCCAAAACTGGATGCAGTACTCCAGCTGCGGCCTCACCAAGGCCGAGTACAACGGGAGAATGACATCCTGGGATGTTCTTGAGAACCATCTATGGATGCAAGCCAGTGTTTTGCCCGCTTCACTAGCCACAGCATCACATTGAAGGCTCATGTTTTTGGCCGTGTGCTCTTCCCACGAGATGTCCAGGTAGTTAAAGTCTTGCATGACAACCATGCACCAAGAGCATGCAGCCTCAGCCTGTTCCCTGGCAAATTCCTGGTCCAGCTCTTCTTTCAGGTTAGGAAGTCTGCTCAGGGTAGATTCTTACCATGGTGTCCCCTGTGCCACATTCCCCATGTATTTTAACCCAGGGGGACTCCAGTCATCCTCCCTGGGTGCCAATGTCAATTTGCAGGGATGTGTAGCTTTCCTTGACACAGAGCTACACCTCACCTCTTATCTGCCTGATCTCTCCTGTACAGGGGATAGCCATCTATACCTGTGGCCCTGTCAGAGGTAGAGTCCCACCATGTCTCTGTTATCCCTAGGGGGTTGTAGTCATTCTTGTTTAGCAGGAGGACCAGTTCCTCCTGTTTATTCCCCAAGATCCTGGCATTGGTGTATAGGGACGTAAGTGTCCCATTGAGGGCCCTTGCCTTACCTACAGATTGTTCTGGGGCTAGGGTAGGGGTGGTTTCCCTTAAGTGCCTTAGCCTGATGGATTTGCAAAGGTTGCCCAGTGGGCTTGCAGTGGCAGTAATCCTCCCAACTCCCGGTGGGCTTAGTTTCAGTAAGCAACTTCAGTAAATTTATAGAGAAAATTAATTTGCTTTTTTCTGTTTGGATTTTTTCTTCAGAGTAGCAAATGTTAAGTCAATTATTTAGGGTAAAAATGTTAATGGATCTGAATCCTGATGTCCCAAGACATCAAAATAACTTCAGTACCGGTTAAAAGAAAAATCTTTTTTCCTCACTCCCAATCCCAATCCCAGTGAGGTAAAATTACCAAACAAAAAATACTGCTGTGAAGAACAACTGATGTCACATCAGCCTCTAACGCACATCATGTTGGGCAATCCTAGTGATAGGGTACCAGACCGAGATGGAACATTAGCTTGTTGCAAGAGAACTGTTACGTGATACTTCACCAGAATTAGTCAGCTATCATTCCCTACCTTTCTTTACAACTTCAGATACATTAAAACACCCAAGGAATAATTTTTGGTCATTCTACTAAGGATAGAATGTCCTAAGCAAAAAACACAAGTATGATACTACGAAAACACATGACTCAAAATCATTACTTGCCCTAATCATGCTAGTTTCATCACATGGCAATTATTTGTCAACACTTCAAAAAGGCTGTTGACAAATGAGAGAGAACTCAGAAGAGTCTGAATAATGGGATAATGAGGTGAGGTCTGGAAAACGTGCCTTTTAGAGAGTCTAAAGAAATCAAAATTACTTAGTTTAAGAGGCGGCAATCACAGTCTACAAGTACCTGCCTGTGGAAGACGCATCGAACACAAAAAGGCACAACAAGATTCTGTATCTGGATGCTGAAGCTAGAGAAATTCAAAACTAGAAATAAGATGCAATATTTAGCCGTAACGGAACTCAATCAGTAGAATGACTTAGCTGAGGATGTGGCAGATTTTCCTTCACTTTACATTATTTCAATCAAGACTGGATGCTTTTCTAAAAGAAATTCTATAGCTCAAAAACATGTCATGGGCTTCATTCAGAAATTAGATGACGAGGTTCTTTGGCTTGTATTGAAGTAGATCAGACAAGATGATCATAGTAGTCCTGCCTGGCCTTGCAACTTGATGAATCTATTAGCTGGAGTACATTACCTTCGGCTTGACTGTGAAGTTTACAGGAAGAGAGACATAATCAGCCCCCAAAAATATAGGAGCTGGTATGTTAAAAATAGACAAAACTGTTTCTTAGCCGAGTCTATCCTGTTCTGTGGCAGGTTATCCCACCTACGAGCAAGAAACATGTGGATATAACACTAAAACAAATCATTCCAGATCAAAGCTAGAAATGAGAAAGGCCTATTAGATAATTACCAGCCATGCTCATTAGGGCTGTACGAGGCTTCAGCTTGTGCTTCAGATCCAGAGAAGCTTTGGACACTTCAGTGTTCGAAGTAGCATGTCCAGATCGAAGCGCTGGTGTCTTTTGGCTTTCTGAAGTGCTTCAGAGCCTCTGAAGCACTTCAGAAAAGCTTCAGAGCTGCCTTGGAGATCAGCCCATAGGGTATAATGGGGAATCAGTGAAATATCTATAACTTTCTTATTTTTTGTCTGATTTGGATGAAAGGTACAGAAGTGGTAACTCCTGCTGAGAGCATGAAGCCTGACAAGTTTCAAGAAGATCGGTGCAGGGGTTCAGGGGAAACTGCACCCCAAATTCTTAAAAGCAAAACTCATGTCGTGTGTGTTGCACCACAGAGGGGTGAAAACTGCAGGGGTTGTGGCCCCTGCTGAGGCCATGAAGCCTTCCAGGTTTCAAGGAGATAAGTGCAGGGGTTTGGGGAAAACTGTACCTCAAGCTGCGGACAAGCAAAACTCATGACATGGGTGACACTGTGTGTGTTAAGGTGCAGCAGGGTGAAAGCTGCAGGCCTGCTAGCCCCTGCTTCAGCCACAAAGCCTGCCAGATATTGAGGAGACAGGTGCCGGGCCCTGCACACCTAGCTGCTGACAGGCAAAACTCGTGACATGGGTGCTTGTGCAACTGACTGTCTCTGTCTTGGGGCAGTTGATTGTCGATTATTTCCTCTCCTTAGTTTGTGGTTATGTAGGTATTAACAAGTTAATGAGCAACAATTAACACCTACAAATATACAGACTAAGGAGAGGAAATAATCAATACAGACAGTCAACTGCCCCAAGACAGACACAGCTGTACAAGCACCCATGTCATGAGTGTTGCCTGTCAGTAGCTAGAGGTGCAGGGCCCCAGGACCCCCGCACACCTATCTCTTCAACAGCTGGCAGACGTTGTGGCCACAGCAGGGACCACCATCCCTGCAGCTGTCACCCTGCTGTGCCTTAACACACACAGGGTCACCCCGTCACAAGTGTTGCTTGTCAGCAGCTTGAGGTGCGGTTCCCCCCAGACTCCTGCACCTATCACTTTGAAACTTGGCAGACTGTGTGGCCTCATCAGAAGCCACCACCCCTGCGGTTTTCACCCCACTGTGGCTTAACATGTACATGTGACATGAGTTTTGCTTTCAAGAATTTGGGGTGCAGTTTCCCAGAACCCCTTCCACCTAGCTTCTTGAACTTAGGCAGCCATCATGGCCTCAGCAGGGGCCACCACCCCTGCAGTTTTCACCCCCCCCCACCCCCTATAGTGTAACATATTTACATGACATGAGTTTTGCTTTCAAGAATTTGCAGTGCAGTTCTCCCCAAGCCCCTGCAGCAATCTTCTTGAAACTTGTCAGGCTTCATGCTCTCAGCAGAAGCTACCAACCCTGCAAGTTTCATCCGCATCAGACAAAAAACAACAAAATTATAGATATTTCATTGATTCCCCATTATACCCTAGGGGCGAATCTCCAAGGCAGCTCCGAAGCCGCTTCGTCTGGATCAAAGCGGGAATCCAGTCCAGAGCTCCGGATCAGATTGCTGGTATCTGAAGCCGGATCGAAGCCAGATGAAGCCCAATGCTCATTAAGCCTGTGGTGGCGTATTTCCAAAACCAGTTACCCTCTAGGACAAAGTTCTTCTCATATCCCACCTGAACTTCTCCTTTCTTAAATTCCAGACATGGCCATATCTAAGCAACTCATTCGAGGTTCCCTACCAATGGCAACAAGAAGAATACGCTGCAAATGGCATGGATGCAATGTTTCATTCATATAGCACTACTTGGGGAAAAAAAAGGCATTCATGCATTCTTCCTACCTAAATAAACTTAAAAAAAACCCAAACCACAGGGTAGATTCTAAATGTTTTCAAGTTCTTTTCTGATCCTATGGGGATGTCTTTTACATGTGTGAGATGAGTGGGAACAAAATGCAAGATGCTGTGAGCAGCACCACTGAGATGTTTGCACTAAGTCATGGAGTCCAAAGCCCCTTTATGCATCCCACAGGCAAACAGAGTAGTGGTAGCATGATTTTTAAGATGACTAAAACAAATCCAATTTGTCTTCCCCACTTCACTTAGCCAAATGAGCTTCAAGGAGAAGCAGCAAAGAAATCTGCTCCCATTTTCAAGATTGATCATTCTTGTTCTCTTCTAATTCCTTTCCCCCCATCTGTTTTGCACAATGTGCCGTTAATATTGTAATCACTGAATTATTAGCTAAAAAATTACAAACCCTGCTTATTATTTCTTGGTGATGAAAGAAAACTGCCATGAAAATGAAAGCTATGGTTTAGAAGATATAAACCCAAGAACCTTATTAATGGGATTTTAGCTCATTTCAGATCTGAGGAAAATTTAAGCTATACTAAAGATAACCAGAATGCTGGTAATGAGACCATTTAACAGTCTTTATTAAGCAATATTAAACAGCTGGCTCCAAATAACCATGAGGGGGAAAATGCTGTGTTGGCCTATGCTGATGCAGCACAATGGTACTCAGCCTGGGCTCTCCTCTGGGACATAAAGGGGCAGAAGATCCTGCCAGTAGAAGACACATCCCAACAGAAAGACAGAGCATAGCTTGAGTAGGTGCCACAGCAGCTGGCTGAATCTATCTTTCACCCACACAAACAAAAGCGGTATCTGCAGGCCAAGACCGAGGTGTACTTGGAAAGCAGTAGAAAAAGGAATAAAGAATGGAAGAGCAAGAGATGCTGCAGGTTAGGACTGGATCACAGTGGCAGAGCTGAGGCGTGGAGGACTCGCTTAGGACACAAGTTTTCAATAGGCTGAGATTGAGGGACATTGGCGGAGATGCCCTGGGATGTCTGATCTGACCGTGACTGTAGCCAGTGTTGCAGCTTCCCAGCATCCATGAGTTCCAAAGTGACTACTAAATCTTGGGAAACAAAGATACACCCTGCGATTTATAGGTCTATCTGGACTATCTGCCTGCAAAACAAAAAAAACACATATAGGTCTCTTCAGTCTGGTACTTGGGATCAGACTTCAAACTGGCATATTTTGTGACAGATTCCAGGAACACTGGGCCTGTGCGAAGCCACTTGTATTCACTTTGGATTCGAATTTGGCCGGTTCAGGGAACAATGATTTGATTCAGAATCACTGTCCCGAACTGACTTGGCCAAATCTCCGAATCACACAGGCCCCATCCCCCGCCTGCTCTCCCAGCCCTGGCAATGGTTGCCCTGTCTGCCCCAGCTCCTGGCTCTTTGAAAAAAAAAAAAAAAAAAAAAGCCCCGACTCACCAGGTGCTGCTGGACAGGGGGTGATCCCCGCTCCCCCATGCCATGTAGGGGGGCTCTGCCATTATCACCCCAAAACCCCCTGTTCTCCCAGCCGCCCCCCCACCCATGGCTGCCACATCCACCCCAGCTTCTGTCCTTTTTTTTTTTTTTTTTTTTTAAGCCCTGACTCACCAGTTGCTGCCCAGTGGGGGTTGATTCCCACTGCTCCCTACCGCCCTGCGCTGCATGGGGGCTCTCCATGAGCCTCCAAAGCCCCAAGGCCACTGCAGAAGCCAGTGAGTCCGAGAAGGCAGGGGTTTTGTTTTTGTTTTCTTAAAGGGCTAGGAACTGGGCTGGGCAGGGGTTGGGGGGCACTTGGGGGAGCTGGTGAAGAAGGTAGGGGATGGGGGCCTGGTAGGGATCCTCCCATGTATCTGCCCCCTCCTCCAGTCCCCACTTCCCTCTCTTACTTACCAGCTTCAAGTCCAGCTCCAATTCCCAGCTGCAGTGGGCAGGGACTGCCTGAATCACCAAAGCTCTCTGAATCTTTTCTGAATTGATTCAGACAGCTTTGAATCAATTCAGACCTTTATATTGGTCCCCTCATTCGATTCGGATTTGGAGATCTGGCCACTGAATCGAGCCAAATCTCCTCTGAATCAAATCAGCACCCAAAGTTTCATACAGCCCTAAGGAACACTCATTTGGTGAGATCAACCATCTTCACCCAGGCTCTGTTTTAATAGGATACCTCATTAGAAAAAGCTTCAAGCATGTTTCTCAAGTTCCAACACACTGTGTGCATCTACTCATCACCATATGGCGCACTATGGTGATGTAGCAATCACACGTGTCTACATGTGATGACCAGCTACATCGCCATTGTGGCGCGCTTCCTGGCTACAGTGTGCCGCTAAGGCAATATAGCTGCAAAATCTAATCGTGCGCCACCCGCATGACACAGTAAGAGCCCATACTGTGCCATGTTTTAGTACTACCAGAAGGAAATACTAAAGCAAGGCACTGTAGCAACATCACCATATGGCAACATGCACACATGCCCACTGTGTCCTTTGAAGCCTTCCTATCCTTCCGTCCATGTTTTGTTGCAAAGGGACTCTATAAGGTTTCCCTCCCCAAAGAGTAACAAAAAAAATGGAGAGGGGAGGGAGGGAGAAGGTTTGGAAAGGAAGGAGAGAAAATCCTTCAGCAGTGAAGTAAGAATGAATGACAGGAAGGGAGAAGATGCTGAAGCAAAAATGCAGTGACAGACAGACAGACAGACAGACAGACTGACTAGGAGAGTGAAAGACATATAGATACATCACCAGTAAACTGAAAACAGGTCAGTCCCAGCTGCGCTGCATTGAAGGAAGATCCTATATTAATTCAGCAGCAAGGAGAAAACAGCCAAACAAATATGGGAACTATTTAAATAATGCCTGTTCACATAACTAAGACATAAAAAGAAAGGGCGGGGGGTGGGGGAGAGGGAAGCCCCTGGAGGGTTCCCAGGATGGTACTTGTTGCTGTTAATTTAGGCACAAACATACAGGATTTTGCCTAAAGCCTCTTCATTAGCTCTCCCACTGAGACAGTAAACAGAGAAATCAGTTATTTTAGGGTCAGGCACTGGAAAAGATGCTAATAAAATAAATTGACCAGTTTCCTATGGATGAGAAACCTCTAACACATGATGGTTTCAGCTGAAAAGCCCTGCAGTAAATCCAGGCGGCTCTGGGTAAATGTCTGGTCAGAGAAAATGTTACAATCAAGCCTGCTTTAAAAAAAAGACATTAAAAAGACAAGAACAGCAGAATATATTCTGGGATGTGTCTTCTCCTGTCACTTTGCCTCCCCGTCTTCTGCAAAGTGACACAAGAGCTGATAAGAATAGTGCCAGTACTCTTCATTTACTGAGCACTCCTCATTCTCAGGGATCCACAAGCTTTTTATGAGCTACATGGTATAATGTAGATGTTGAAATATTCAGGGGCTGAAATTGCTCTGAAGTCCAAGACTAGCTATATTAAGTCCAGCACCAGTCCCACTTTTGGTCTTCAGGACTTTAGGGCAGAGCACTTAAAGAACACTAAAGCATAAACTACCTGCCTCAGAGGCAGGCTAATATTCTGGCTAAGCGAAGTTATAAGATACTTTGTCTACATATGACATGGAGTTGTTTCTGGGCTGGAAGTTTAGGAAGAAGAAACTGAGGAATATTGTACCCAACAATAACTGAAGTTCGAATTTGACTACATCATGAGAGCTAATCATCACCCTGTTTTGCAAACAATGCTTTGGGGCATAACGGTTAACTTCTCCTCTCTCCATTTTACCCAAATGACCACAACTCCACCTCCACAGCATTATCTAGCCCCAAACAGGATAAATGGATTCAGTAATGGCCTAGGGAAGATTGCTGCTTTCCAACAGAAAACAAGAAAGAGATTTGACTGGATGTGCCTTGAAATAAGCTGTTACTGCAGTTTCATGCACAGTACTTGGTTAAATATATCAAATGAAATCATGATGGTAATTTAAAAGAATATGCAATGCAACTCATGTTTGCAGAAAACTCTGTGAGATTCACTTTCTTCCATTCCCCTGCCTTAGTGGTGTCAGAAGAAAAGGCTGCTGGGCACATGTATGCCTTTGTGCAGAACATATGAGTATAAACTCTAAAATGTTGGGACTTCCCTCTCTGCACAACTGATCAAGACTTTTGGGCATCCAAAGCAGGAGCCACCCTCCTGCTAATTCATCTCAAATCTTACACTGAGTGCAGTGCGTGCTGGCTCTTTAGGAGTGCAGCAAGTGTTGGGAGGATAGACATGCAGGGCAGAGAGGATCAATAAAGCTCGTATTTGGACAAAACATTAACCTTTATGACATTTGATGAAATGTAGCCTTTGCAGAACCCTTTCTGCATTTCTTGCCTGGTTTCAGCTTGAGCTCAAGCACAGGAACTGGCGGGAGGGAAAGGGGGGTGCTGTACAAGGGTGCTGTCGGGTGCTAGCACAAAGCAGCTACATGTTTAATAGAAGGGGTAGCAAGCAGAGAAATAGGAGAGAGATACTGAAGTGGTGGAGGACTCTGACTAGATATTTCACTTGATTGACTGATGCTCAAGTTCCAGCAGGGGGGCGGTATCTGTTCAGTCTCACTTCCTTCCCTATTACTTATGCACCTGGGCTGTAACTGTAAAGTTTCCCACTGATTTGGCAATTCATTTCTTCTCCCAGCTTGACATGTTTTGGTTTTTTGTCGTACCCACAGGATCCCTGGCCCTGTGTTGCCACCATTCCTAGTGCACTCAGTAAGGTCTCTCTCTCCCTCCATGACCCTGGCTGTACACGTTAGTAAAATTGGCTGCTGTGATCAGAAATGTGTGAGTGGAAGGCAAATAATAGCCTGGTTCTCCACACTTGATGTCCCAATGAGGGGTCATTGATGGGGGTCAACAACTGAAATAAGTGTCTCATCACATGAGGAGTTTGCACAGGAAAAGCAGCACTGTCCAATAAAGTGGGACCAAGCTGGGGTTGGAGGAAGAGGGGGCTGAGCACTCTCAATATTTTTATTGGCTTGCTTTATGAATGTCATTCTGGGTGGGAGCTGACAAGCTGACGGCCCTCAAGCGGGCAATCCTCTTTTTAACCATAGGGTAGGTGCATACCGCGTAACTGCAAATCAAGCCAGATCCTTACTACAGCACCACACCAGTGAACCTAGAGGAAGGCACTTGTGTCAGAAAAGAGGTGACATTAGCCCCCATTTCAGGGATGGCCTCTGCTTAAGACACCAACAAGAGAATCTCGTTATGCCAAATGTCGTGGTGATTTTGCCTCCAAAAAGCCATTAGGAGGCCCTGACGTTAGCACTGCAGATTAGAATCAGTGACTGAGCAGCGATGTTCCTTACTTTACACTGACCATTAATGCATACAGAGAAACACAGGAGCAGAATCAGACTGAAGGAATCCAAAAAAAACCATGGAGAAATAGCTATTGAGGATTCAAGAACACAGTACAGGAACACAGCAAAAGGACAGTCAGTGCAGTGATGGTGGGAGAGGCAAATTAAATAGGTTTAGAGAAACATGTCTCTATTCTGTGATGCAAACCCTGTGGTGCATCCTCTTTCCTGCCTTCCAGGCAATTAGTGCTGTATGTGTAATTATAAGAAAAGATTAAAAATAAATATGTCTTGCTTGACTACAAAGATGACAAGAGAAAGGATGATTCAGAGAGGAGGAATAAAATTCTACTTTGAATGTTGAGAAAAGCTTCCTGACAGCAGGCTGCATCAAGGCAATGGAAGACTCTCCCATCAGTTGTGATTTTTGTGACTTGATTGGACAAAGTGCTAGAAAATGTCCCATAGGAAACAATCCTGCACAGGGTCCTGGAAAATAAGAATAAACACTAAAAGCACATTCCTTACCCCCAGAGAGCTTACTGCTCTAATAGATATTTGCTATCTCCATGATTTATAACCGAGGCAGGCCATCCATACATGCTGTTTGCACGTCCCCTCTGTAACTGTGCATCAAGGTCTCACGAGCATGGAAAAGCATAAATCGAATGAAGCACCCTGTTGGACCACACAGATCTACACTAGCCAAGGAAACTATATGAAGGAGGGAAGATGAAGAGAGGCACAGGTGAGGAGTTAGAGCGGGCACCAGCACGTTCATTCCAAAATTGCAAAGCAACAAAAGTTCAATCTCAGCTGGTTAGTTCAGCTGGTGCCTAGGCATGCAAAACTTCTGAATGACCCTAAAGAAAATGCTTTTTGTGAATCCAGGTCTGGTGTATGGTATCAGTGCAATCAGGCTATAGTGCAGAGGTTTCACTTGAGTTTCATTTAGAGTTTTCAGGCAGACAACTCATGGGATGTCAAATACCGTGACAGCATAAACTCTTCATTTCCTCTAGTCTCTTGTGAATTGCACTGACCCTATTTGTGCCCTCCTCTGGCTGTTTTTGTGGCTGCTGCTTCCCTTAGTTGCTCTCTCACTCATGCCATCACTGTGTTCAGAGGCAGCCAGCATGATGGATAACAGAAGTCCTTTGACATACTGTGTCATTTATCACACAACAGTCTCAATCCAACTCACAGGGCCTTCGCCATATGTCACTGTCGGCTCCTGCACCGCCCCAATGCATCAAAAAGAAATGTTTGAATATGAAGCGCCGTATTTCCCAAGTCACAGCTCATCGCAGGTTTCCAGACACGAAGTGCCTCCCTGTCTATCAGTCCAATTATTTATTTAATTTTCACCCTGCCTTGCACTTACCTTAAATTAAGTCATCAGTGAGGTCAAGATAGGAGCAGAAAAGTGGGGGGAAATATCACAAAGGTCTGGAGCAGCGAGGAAGACAAAATTAACTCCTAATTCCTGCAAAAACTAAATGTGGCTTCTCAAAAAAGGAGCAGGAGAGCACAGCTTACAAGCATCCAGGCTAATTACAGACAGCTTTAGCCAGTCACAAATCTGGATCCATGTGATACAGCAAAGAAGTTTCATCATGGATGGAGGAAAATGCCAAAACGCGTGGAGTCCCTGCAGATAAACTTTGAATGAACAACCAACCTGGATGCAGCTTATCTCAACCACCCAAAGCTCTCAAGTCTGCTCAGCTGGGCACCACACATGATTCCAGGGTCTCTTGAGATTTCTAGCACTGTCTGGACCAGAATTACCTAGAAGCTATTTTTACTGCAGCATTTTTGCTCACAGCTGGAACCTGAGAGTGCCAACAAGAGAATTCTGCAAGACTGATTGTGACTAATTCTGCTCTCCATTATAGCAATGGGCCTCCACCCAAATCACCTGGTTACTTAGATGTTTTTCATGTTAACATATGCAGATCCAAGAGTCTACAGATAACAGCCTTAACTGGGAAACAGTGCAGAGCCGGACTCTGGCCAAACTGGCACTGCCTAGGGGTCAGTGTGCAATGCTGCCTGTCGCAAGAGTGCGCAGCTTTTGCCTCTTGTCCCTCCAGCTGCTTACTTTATTTGCTACACCATGCATCCCCTTCCTTTCAGTGAGGAAGAGGGCAAAGCCCTGATGGCCACAGATCCTGCCTTCAAAGCAGTCGCTGATATAGCTGTTTAAGGACCATTTCTGACCTTGCCTCTTGCACTGCACTTAAAACTCCCGCTCCATCTGTCTTGCTCAGAGCCCCATTTTCTTCATGATAGTCCTGGTGTGCGCAGCTTTTATCCCTTTTGCTCTAGCATTCTTCAGGCTTCCAGTGAAGCCCCACTGATGCCCTCATACAAGAAGCCCCAATGTCATCCTAGGATCATAAAAAAATTAGCACTGGAAGGGACCTCAGGAAGTCATCTAGTCCAATCCCCTGCTCAAGGCAGGACCAGCCCCAACTAATTCATCCCAGCCAAAGCTTTGCTAGCCATATCTTAAAAACCCCCAAGGACAGAGCTTCCACCACCTCTCTGGTAGCCTGTTCCAGTGTTTTACTACCCTCCTAATGAGAAAATTCTTCCTAATATCAAACCTGACTTCCCTAGCTGCAACTTGAGACTGTTGCTCCTTGTTCTGTCCAGGTCCCTGAACAACCTTGTAGCAGACGCCAGTCAGGTGAGCTTGTCACATTGCCCACCATGCTATGCCCAGGAGTTATGCCCAGGGAAGTCAAGCTTATAGCCTCTCTCTGTTTTTGTTGCAGCATTTTACACAGACTCCCAGCAGTATTGCTGACCCAAACTTATATGAGCCATTTCATGGACTCATTTTGTACTTGTTAACATTTCCCAAGTTGGACAGATTTCCATATTACTTTAAATCACTCACAGCATCCCCAGCAAGAACGGTGTTAAACTCCAAGAATTAAAGTGCCTTTCAGATCACGAGTGATTTTTAAAATATGATTTTCTACTTTATTATGTCATTATCATGCAGCCTACGTATGTAGTGTTTCCATTTCATAAAAAAATAATACAGCTACAAAGGAATCACAGGCAAATTACAGCTGGAAAATTAGTCAATAAACTTTTATTATGCTAGTCCTTAATGTTGTTATTAATATGGAGGAACTTAAAATTAATTTCTTCCTAGACAACGATTTACTGACAAAACTCCCCAGGTTGGTGGCACTATTAGTGCCCTTCCCGGTTGCACCCTCCTCCTTGTAGAGATTGGTTCAAGGAGGATACCCTTTTGCAGGGGTGAGATGTTCACATGGCTGTTTCTAAACATTCATAGTTTCACAGTTGGTCGGGTCAGAAGGGACCCGAGCAGATCATCAAGTCTGACCCCTTGCCATGGGCAGGAAAAAAAATGCTGGGGTCAGATGACTCTGGCTAGATGATTATCTAGCCTCCTTTTGAAGACCCCCAGGGTAGGAGCGAGCTAAGTACTTCAAGTCCTTCTGTAAATTTTGATTTACTCCATGCCATGGCATAGCAGCATTCAAGTATTTTCCCAATCAATGGCCAGGTTGGTTCTCTTTGTATCCTCTGCTGAGGATTTGCAGTGGGTGCTTTCTGCAGAGATGCTGAGGAAAGATTCAGGCCATGTAGCCTGTCTAGTCTCCACGGAGTCTGCAGGTCAAGGCACTAACAAGTCTTTCATTGGCTTTAAACCCCACTATTTATAAAACTCTCTTTCTGAGGCTGCCAAGCTGGAGTTCTGAGGCAACAATATCATTTCTGTTTGGCTTTGTAGTTGTTCAGAGTTTGGCACCGAAATGGAGCTTGTTTGTGTGTATGCAGAGGACGTGGGAAGCATAGGGCGATAACTCGGCTAGGGACATATGCGTTCGTACTGCGGGGCTAATGGAACGACTCGCGGCTTGCCAGGCCACTGGCCTAAATCATTTGCGTCTGGAGACATTCATTAGTTTAGATTAAAGATATAATCAGAGTTACCCATCAGGGACAAGAAAGTGCATGCAGCTCAGGTACAACAGCTAACATTTTTCAGATTGAACCAGAAATTGCATTTCTCATTGAGGCAGCTCGTTTCCAGGATAATATGCACCAAAATACACACGTATTTGTGTGCCTAACTTGCACAATTAATTCCTACTACTTTGAGCACAATTACTGAAAAAGAAAAGCACAAATGGCCTCATAATGTCTAACATGCAACTGAGGTAATTGTGCATGAAAACATACACACATTTTTCAAGCCTAACTGCATCCCTTCGATTCTGGAAGCCTAGGCCGAACAGTATGACAGTACACTGATTACTTTATGTATCTATATGTACCGAGCCATGTTTTTGGCTGACCTCCAAGAAAGCTTCTCCTTTTTACCCACAAGAAGGCTCAAAGAAGAGGGTGGAAGTTCAGAATGGTGCATGAACCTCATTTAATTTACACAAATTGTTTCCATACTGGAGGTACATGCCATTTAATGGATGCTAACGGCCGCATATTCTGTGGACCCCAAATAAAAGGTCACCATTGGAAAATCCATTTGCTGCAACTTTATGCGCTTATATGAAATCAGGCTCAAATGTCATACACATGGCCTGCATTTTTCACCAATGGCCAAGATGCTTAGAAATGCAAGGGCTCTGGTGGCATTCAGGGGATTCTTCCAGCACTGATGCCGTACATGTATGCTACTATGCAACTATGAACTCTGCCAACCTACTTGTGGAAACCTTCTCCTACTAGTTTAAAAAGCAGCAGCCCACGAAGGCAAATGGAAAGTGGGATGTTCACGAGAGCTACACAACAGATGCCATGCTGAACCCCAGAGGTGGATGCGTTGAGTGAATGCAAAGTAAGCTCAAAAGGCTTGAAGTATTATTGTTATTATTACAAACCCAGGCTCAATGCTGACATATTCCATCCTGTAGACATGCACACAGACAAAGGCAGTTCATTACAAATAAGAGCCATGAGCTGAGTTTTGTGTTACTAAGGGACTGTGTAATGGAAGGATGTACTTAGTTCAGATTATTTCTGCTACTTACAGCAACACCAGCTTTTTCTTAATATTCTCCTTTTTATTTACATTCCCAGATGTATTAGCATTATGAGCATGAAGGCTCAAAGCTATTGATAAGGACGCTATTTGATTTTGTAAAGAACGTGTGATGGATGGGATTACATGCTGTTCTGAGGCTAGATGGAGAAATTGCACAGTTCAAGGGTGCCCTCACCTGCATGCCAGGGAAAGAGACAGAAATTATTGGGACTTAAAAGAATTAGGAAGAACAACTCATCAGTGCTCATCTCCTTTTGATGAGCTGGAATTAGTGTCTGTGCAGAAATGCATGGCAAGTGCTTCCCCAAACATGAAGCTTTTTTGCAAAGCAAATCCCGTTTTAATAGTAAGTGAGTTTTAAAGGGATAAAACAAAAAACAGCATCCACATGAGCTCCGCCTTTGGGTTTCCCAGTTCAGCTCTCTTTTGCTGCATATCTTTAGAGTACGAGCTCTGGGGGGCAGTGGCAGATTTAATTTTTGTAGACTGTACGGCACTGAGCACACTGTTAGCACAAACCAACCACTGTGGTAATAGAGATGAAGCTGCTCTTTAAAATGTCCTTTAAAAATTGCCTTCCTGAAATTTGGGTTTATGAAACTAAAGGAGAGATGGTGACCGAGAAAGGATTCATATAGGAGGGGGCCCCTTGTTCCTGACATAACCCTCCTCTGCCCTCCTTTTGTTCTAGTTCTGGGTCCTGCACACCTCTGCTTTGCCCAGATGTAGTGTAGCCCCAGACTCCACATATCCCTCTGGCAATGCAGCATCACGTAGTAACCCAATCTAAGACTCCCCAGACATTTTAGTCAACATCCATCCTCCTGACCAGTACCAGCACATGCTACTCTAGGACGTTGGGTGCTTACCCATAGCAAACCACATCTCAATCTTTACTTCAGACATCCGATTTCAGGATTGGGGGGGGTTTTCCCCCTACTACTCCACCACTGTAACTGAGTCACAAATGCCTTTTCCACAGTTATATGCACCTCAGCAGAGATGCATTGCCAACTGGGAGGCAATGTTTAAGGTTCTTTGATGCAGACCCACGTCCATTAGAGATGTGGCTGCGAGACCAAATTCTTTTCCATGTGTCATTGGAGCGAGGATTGAAACCGATAATCGTTCTCTGCGCAGCTGACTGATTAGTGCAATAAACCACCTCGCTACCTCAGCCTCTTTTCCTCCTCCTCCACATTTTTAAACCGTATTAAAATAGTTTATGATTGTTTGGCTGCAGTGTGCTTGGCATTCTCGTATGTGCTATAACTACTATGAAGAAACAGAACAGCCCAGGCTGCTTTCTTTATTGTAGCCTTTTGGTTTGGTTTTAATGATTTCTGTTAATTATGATGTGACCAAAAAATAAAAAAAAGAGTGCAGGCCCTTAAAAAGGGGAGATGCTTTAATTACTGCTATTATCCCAATACATGCATTTGCCCAAAGAGTCATTTACTACTTTGAGCTGCGCCTGTACAGTGTTCAAAGGGAAAGAGAGCTCCCTGGGAGCTCTGGCACATTCTCTCTTTCCCTCAGGAGCTGAGGTCCTGAACTTCATGGGAAGTAACCTAAAACTGAATCTATCCCAAATTCTAGCATGGCAAGGAAAGAATCTTTGCACCCGGAAGGACCCTTGTTATGGCCTAATAATGTTACATCAAAAAGAAAAGGATTTATGATTGTTAATCAAAAGAAAATTAAAGAAAGAATAAGAAAAGATGACAGGAAGGGATCTGATTGGATTATGGTTATTTGTTTTTATATAGTAATGAATTATATTGCTTATTAGATACGTTGGTATTCGATAATTGTTTATTTTTATATCCTTCAAGTATTCGTGGTACCTTGCAGACAGATAAAAACCCCTCACTACTGATCTCTGCCTTCCAATCTAAGGAGGAATTTACTATCTGGACTCTATTATTCATGCCTACCTCTTCCTCCATTGTGCACTGCTTCCCCAGATGGAAAAGTCCCAAAGGATATAATAGAATACTTAATCACCTTACATGGTTCATTGGACCTCTTGCGATAAAAGTTCTCAAGCTAGTTTCAAAACTCTTGGAGAAAAAGTCAGCCATTGTTACTCTATAACGGGGTTTTTTGGCAGATGCAGGGTGGAAGTGCATCTTACAGACTAACTGAATCAGAGGTGCACAAGCTTCTGCATCTCTGATTCAGCGAGTCTATCAGGCTGCACCTCCACCCTGCCTTCTGCCCAACTTTAAAGTAACATGGGCTAGCTTTCTCTCTTTGCCAACAAATTGCTGAGAGTCATACTGTAGAGACTTGTTGACTGCATCCCAGTTATTCTTATGTAATAGTTCCATTACATTAGCTAGTCAGAGGCCTCAGTCAGGCCTGGGATCTCACTGAACTAAATAATGAACAAACAAGGTAGACATGGTCCAAGCTCCCAGGAGCTTACAGTCTACAACTTTTCTATAAGGACCTATCCAGGCTACACCATTATAGGAGCTTTTCATCTTCTACTCTGCTCAGTTCCTTGTCTCAGACCTGGGCTGCATCATTAAAAGACTTGTTTGGCTTATGCAATCCCCAGATTCAAATGTGCTCTCTAGCATTATAAAGGCACGCCCCACGTTTTTCTTCTGTCTTAGGGCAGTGCCTGGTAGCAAACAGCAGCAGTTTTTGAGTCGCATCATTGCAGCACCAACTCACTTGATTTTATATCTGTCACATGATTCTTGCTGTTTGTTCTGGGCACTTGGTTATTCTTTTAAATTTGATGGCTGATATGCTAAAACTGCAGTAGCAATTACACCTGCTGCATGTGCAGTCATACTAAATGTGTGCACAGACAATTTGACTGCTAGCAGATTGCTTGTGGGCACATTTTTGTGCAAGCAATCTTGAAAACTACAGGCATATGAGGGTACCATTTTGCACACAAACTCCTTTGCTACAAGCACCATTTTGGTTTGTAGGCCCTATGTTTTAATCAGACTCATCAAATATTTTGTCAGCCTCTGTTCTCATACTCAGATATTCAGATCCCAAGGAGAAAAGAAGAGGGGAGGGGCATGGGGAGATGCAAATCCTATGGGACGTATTAGCTAAAGACCATAGTCAACCCACAACCAAATTCACTGCTGCTAAACAGAGTGTAAAGCAGCTCCGGACTGCACCATATCTTCTTCCTTTTATTTTTATACTGTATGTGCAAATCCCTGTGCATATATCACAACAAATGATGCGTTTTAATACTTTAAAAGGACTGAATGGTTGTATAAAACTTGAAATGTCACATGAAACTCTAGGGATGCCCATGTTTCATAGACACAGAAATATTGCCTAATTTATAGTTCTATGTAATATACCAAGATATATTATGAAAGACAATAACCCTCATTCCCATACAATTTCAGCTTTCTGTGTAGCACGGATATTGCAGTACAATTGTGGACATTCTTCAACACATCTATAAAAGTGAAGCTTTTGCGATTTCAATTTTGTGGACTTACTTTCTTCTGCCCTGGGAATAATGACTTCAGCTTAGTATCTGTAGCTTGCCACTGGCATGGACTTTGACATACCCATTTGGACCAGTGATGGGTGACGAAAACTGCATTTTGTCTCTTGAGTTACCATGACATCAGCTCATCTCCAAGAGATCAGAAAGCTAGAATTCAGTGGATGCTAGTCGCAAGGATCTACCATAATCAGGCAAATGACTACAATGCCTAGCATAATTATTCACATAAAAGCCCATGGATGTTTTTAATAAGTCAAAAGACCATGTGAAAAGAATTACCACGTTTTATACACTGTTTCAGGGTTCAGATTTAAGCTTCATTGACTGAGGCAATCTTTCGTTATAACCTACCAAACAGCTGTTTGAATACTTGAATGAAAACAGAAGGGTGAGGAAGTTTCTTCTTTTCTTAGGACAGGGTGTACTGAGTGAGAAATATTTAAATATAATCAGCTCAGGCCATAAACGCATGGTTGATGAGACAATGGGCGTGTCTGCAGCCTACCGCAGAAAGTAAAGGTAACCAAACTGGCCTCTAGAGCACTACACAGATTAATTTATTCTGCCAAACAGCACTGCAAGGGTACCTAAACAAGCTATAATAGGCTGTTCACAGGCGTGCGTGTGTGTTCGGCACCCTCCTGACCATAATATCCTGGGCAGTTGCCCATGTTGCTCACCCCTAAGGTCGACTCTAGGTATCCCTATGATACACTGGAGTCTGCAGACTAGACAGGCCCACTGCTACATACTTGTGGTTGCATAACTATTCTCAACTATAAATGGATGAAGTTAAATAAGAACCACTAGCCAAGAAATTCTGGTCTCCAACACCAAACAATATGTACCATGTTCCAGTACGTCAGCACACATGATGAACAAACAAGTAATTCTGTCCACTGAGCAGCAATTTGGACCATGGTGCCAACAGATAAAATGACAAGCTGAGGTACAATGAATTGGACATACGCACCGCCACAACAGGACATTATGAGTAATGGGGATGTACATCAATACCTAGAAGGGGTCCTCAGGTCTAACCTGTGCAGCTCCAGGATGTCTGCTGACCATTCAAACCCTCAGTTCCTAAGGCTCCAAATGGCCTGTTCATGTTATTATTGCTAGGGCTGCACAAATAAATTTAATTTTTCAGTTCAGCAGCTGGACCCCCCCCAAAAATAAAAATACTTGTTCATTGAATGAATCATTCCAGTTGACCTAAAATGAAACATATTGTTTTCAGGTACTTTGAATACAATAGGCTAGCCAGTAGGGCAAATAATACTCTGGCATGCATCAATCGATGCATCTCCAGCAAAACCAAGGAGGTGATTCTTCCACTTTACTCAGCACTGGTGAGACCGCAGCTGAAGTACTGCATCCAGTTCTGGGCACCGCACTTTAACAAGGATTTGGACAAGCTTGAGGGAGCCCAAAGAAGAGCAACCCATATGATCAGAGTCTTAAAAGGCAAGCCATATGAAGAAAGGCTGAGGGATCTGGGACTCTTCAGCCTGAGGAAAAGAAGGCTGAGAGAGGACCGGGTAGCAGCTTACTGGTACAGTAAGGGACTACATCCAGGGCTTGGTGAGCGACTGTTTACCAGGGCACCTGAGGGGAATCCTGAAATATCAATTTGGGCTCAACATTAGGAAAAACTTCGTCACAGTTAGGGCGTCCAGATTGGAAAAAGCTCCCTCCAGAGGTGGTGCAATCACCTACCCTAGAAAACTTCAAGAGGAAGCTAGGCAGGCACCTTCTGGGGTCACCTAACCCCCAGTTATCTTTGGTGCAGGGGGCTGGACCCAATGATCTTCTGTGGTCCCTTCCAGCCTTACAATCTATGAGTCTATGAAAATCAAAGGAAATGAAGAGCTAGATTCACAATCCTACCAGAGGAGGTGAAGAAAGTGCCATCCTTTCATTCAGTAACCCAGTGGTTAGGGCACTCTCTCAGAACATTTTAGACCTAAATTCAGCTCCTTCCTCCTCCAAAGGGAATGAAATGGTCATCCCAAACTTCCCAGGAGAGTGTCCAACTACTCTACTGCTTGGGTATTCTGGCCAGGGGGTGCTATCCATCTTTCTTGCTGATGTTGACACTGTTCCCCTTTGTATATCCATTGATACAGGGATTAAAATTCAGGAATGTTGCTTTCCAGCTAATATTGTAACTGTCTGGTGAGGTAGAAGACCTGAAATCAAGTCCACACTCAAGAGGACGTACTGACCATCTTATCATAAGGTGTTCTGAAGTGAGTCTCCTCCATTCCCTCCTGTTGGAGCAGTTTCATTTTACCCAAGATGCTTAAAAAATGATTGAGATGGAGAGTGAATGTGTAATTATTGATACAAAGTGGAAACGCATCAGCAAGAAGGACTGAAGGAGAACCACCTCCGTGGTCCACAGCCTGATGGTGAGGGCACTCCCCTGGGAATCAGTAGTAGGCTGAAAATTTTTCATGAGAAAGAGGGAACTGAATACAGGTTTCCTACTTCCTCAGTCATGTCAAAGATTAAAGTCTTTGATTTCAGATGCCGATGGCAAAAGGTCAGATGGCAAAGGGTCAGGAGCTAACACAACAAACTCTGTGGTTGTAATTTATCCCTCTGTATTGACAGTGTTGCATATACACACCCCTATCTGTGCCTCATTTCAAATTACTTAAGTTCTCATACTAGAGATACAAACTGGCCTTGACAATTCAGCACGAGAGATATCGGTACCCATAGTGACCAGATAAAAATGAAACTACTTTAATGAAGTTGTAAAATTAAATATGCTATGCGCGCCATCCTGTGACCAAACAGAACCAGTACCACCCAAGTAAAAATAACCCCCCTTTTTTTATGAAACCCGAGCAAACAAAGAAAGCACAAGTGCCAACTCATTAATTATTTATAATTGGCGTATAGTAATTGGTCACCTGTGAAAAGTATAACTTTGAAAGAACTTCGGCCCAAAGCACAGAACAGAGAACGGCGTATACACTCAAGAAGAACAGATCGTGCACGAATATTTCTCTCCGCCTATGTTATCTTTCTGGCGTATCCCCGTTTATCTCTCTATCTCTGGTGTTATCTTTCTTATCAAGAGCTCTCGGTGATCTGCAGACTGCAATGGCTTATATGAATCGCTCGGAAGCAACTGTCTTACCCACCCTGTAAATGCTGGGTAACATGATATCTGCATGCTGTACCTGAATTAATAAATCAACTCCACTGCCTATGCTCTAGCCATCAGAAGCGTAAGTAAAATAAATCTTTTGTGAAAACATCACGCTGTGTTTAAATCATCCTGACTCCTGCTCACCGTTATCACCCACCTGCCCGGTCATAAATCCCCCTCCTCGCACCAAGCCAGTCGTGCCAACCCAGGCTCGCAGGTCAAGGGTGCACCGGTGTATGGGGCACGACAAGTCAGTCCTTGTATAATGGGGAATGACCACCTAGTCCTTTTATCGCTTTCACATGTGCCCTCCCTCTAAAGTAATTCAGCAAGTTTGACCCCAATTTGCACATAATTTGTGGAGACTGACATTAATTTACTATTCACCAGAAATGTCTCCAAAGCACTAATTGGTGCTATTTATCACACACACAATGCCCCCATTGCATACAGCGGGCACCACAACAAACCATTGCCTTCCACCCAGCCCCAACCATGCATTGTGAAGCCTATAGGAATACAACACATCCAGTGCAAGAAAGAATCAGGAGAGGTGGAGACAAAGAGTCACCACTGATTGCTGTTGGGAGACCAGGGGAAAAAGGAAGATTGTCAATAGCTCATTCCCTATTTGAGATAGAAGCAAAGGAAAATGCATGAGGGTAGAAGTGGACAAAAGAAGCAGGAAAAAAAAGATGGAAGAATAAGGTAAGATACAGGAAGTAGCCAAGGCTGAAAGGCAGGACTGAATCTAATGCAACTTGCTCAGTAATGAGATATAATCAGCCAATATCCAAACAAAGTTGCCCTTGTGTATCTGTGATGTTGCAGTCCATCCAATCAACATCCATCTTGGCCCCTAGGTGTAGATTTGCTGCCTATACAGGGCCTAGCACACTGTGAGTACAAGGTGAATAATGAATAAATCACAGCACGAGATTCAAATAGGCATAATAACAAACATGTGGGAAATCAAACCCAATCACACCAAGGACAACATAATAAAAAGAGCAATAATATGTTTCAATCTACTCATTAAAATCTATTAAGCTGTAACTGCATACACCATCCCCCCGGCTTTCCAACACATCCACCAGGAAATCTGCAATTATAAATTACTGTCAGTCAGGAGAATGGGCACACTCTTCCCTTCCGAGGTTGTGGATCAAGCCCACTCCTTTCTTTACCCTACCACACTGATGGTAACCTGAAGGGTCTCCTCGTTTCCATGGTACTACTGTATCTTAAGCAAAATGACCTCCCAGGGCCAAAAACTAGTCTAGTAGCCCAAAACACATATATTCCCACATTTACAGAAATCAATGTCAAGTCATTTTTATCATGGAATAACAGTATTTAAAGGCCGCTCCACCCTCACACCAGTGTAAGTGGGGAGGAACACCTCTGCTATCATCAGAGTCAACCTGCTGTGAAAGAACAGAAAGAGCTTCACTGAGCACTTCGCAGCGTCACAGAGCTTTACAAATGTGCCAGATTTTGCTATGAGCCAACACGAGACGACTGAGGTGAGAAGAGATGTATTCGTTTATACCAGGCCCATTAACTTATTAGTCCTTGCAGCCTGCTGTGAGGTACAGAAAGTATTGTCATCATCATTGTCAGATGGGGAACCAGATTTAGTGACCTGTCTGAAAGCAGAGAGAAAGGGTCAGGTGTCAGAGCTGGTATTTGAACTCAATGGGCTTTGCCTCTCAGTCCTGAGATCCTGGCTCTCAGTGTGCATTACGATGGTGAATTTGTCAAAGACTAACCTTTGTGCCAGCCTGCTAGATTAGCTTGGACAGTGGGGAAAGTGACTTGCTATTTAGATGGAGTGTGCTTGTCTGCCCCAGCTCCTGGCAGTGCCCACTAGAAAAGAACAGCAAGAAAGGTCAAGCCCCCAAACCTCAGAGACCCGGGCACCGAGCCCCAAGGAGCCCAAAAGCATCATGCAACAAACCCAGTTGCCAATGCACGACTGGTACAGAGGCTCTCAGACATGGGCCACAGACAGGCTCTTGCTACAAAGGCCCAGATACCCTGATAAATTAGGTGAGGGTATGTTGGAACAACTGGCTGCTAATTAGCCACAACCCCCTCACCCCCCACAACAGGATACCAGCAGAGTGGCAGAGAGCATCTCAACTAAATTAAAATTTAAAAAATCCTGCTGCGATCACTCCCCTGACAGCCCCTTCCTTCATCTCCCCTCTCGGCTTTTTTATTTATTGTAATTACTTTAGTAATAAGATTTGTTTCCTTGTTATTATATATATTACCATGCAGGGCAACAACAACAACAAAATAATAGCCGGGAAGAGTTATGTTGCTTATTTATCTCCTTGGCCGTTATTGGGCCGCTGGGGTAGGGAGAGGGGCTGGGGGAAGGGAGTATTGGGGAAAGCAGTAAATAGAGAAGAAAGCGTATTCCTGAGGAGCAAAGATGTATGGGAACATATTTACGAAGAAGGAAACACTAGCAATGAGCGAATAAAGCTAATAACTCAGAGGGGCAAGGCAGCTCTGGCAGATAAAGCACAGAATAAATAACACACCGCTGGAAGCCCAGGCAGCTGGAGCTGTGGAGAGCTATGAGCTTAGGCTGAGAGCCGCCAGCTGCAAAGGGAGACCTGCCTCTGGGAAGGCCAAGGATGGACAGTGACCTCAGCACTGTGCAAAAAGAGGCAACAGCTACACAAAACAGAGCCGTTCTTTCTCCCTTGTGCTCGGGAAGCCTTCATGCCGCCTCCTGCTCCACCAGCCTTTTGTGTAATAATGAAAGGCATTCAGGGATGGTGCAGCCTTTCTCTGCCCATGCATCACATGGGCACAAGGGGAGCTATCCAGGTTGTAGCCGCATTGGTCCAGAGGCAAAAGGAATCAAAAAACTCCTGATAGAGGTGATCTCTTTTATCAGGCTAACGATATTTCTGAAAAAAAAATAAAAATAAATTTAAAAATTTCAATTGCAAGCTTTCGGGCACAAACATCCTTCATCAGACATAGCAGAAAAGATCATAAAAGTTCTCCTGGGTAGAAATGAAAGCTGATATTTCTAGGAGAGTTGAAGGTGTGGTAAAATCGCCCGTTTGGAACAGTTTGTTTTATGCGCAGACGACGCTCAGAGAAAAGTTGGAGTAGTTTGGTTATAGTTGTTTGGTGGTAAGCAGGGTGCAGTCATATTTCTGTCTGGTTATGGTGTTCCACATTTCACAGAGGAGTAAAAAGATAGAGTGCTCTTCTGGGCAGGCATTTCTTGTTCACTTTTGTTCCAGACACACCAGCCTTTATCCATGAGCTCCCAGGGAACCCCTGGCTTAGCTGTCAGGAGCAGGAATAAGGTCTGGATCACTCCAAAGCAGCTGGGATATTGGTAAGCAGGCTGCCTCTGATCTCGGCTCCACCAGGAGAGATGGAAGTGGCAGGCACAGCCACTCCCAACAGGGAGGGTTGGCAAGGAGAACAGGGCCAAGCTTCCTGAGGAACAAGCTGATGTGATGCCTCTCATGGGCAACTTCCCCTAGCCTATGGAGCACTGGGTAGAGACTGTAAAGCTGTCCTCTCCTAGGGAACCCCCTGGGGAAAGGCAGGAGCAAATTCACTACCCACACCGAATCTCACCTCCACAGGGTGGAGTTCACAACTGCTTTCCAGGCCTCCAGCCAGCCCACGCACACCTGTCACGCCTGTAACCTTCTTGGTTAGGTGGCAGTGATAAGTACACACAGCTCACGCTCACACTTCATTCAGCCTGGACACATTCATCCATACCTACAGCCACCTTCAAATGCTTAAGGGAGTTCCCAGGGACACCCGTTTATCTGTACCAACTCGCTAGCACTCTTACTACAAATATCTTTCCTGGAATCCTTCTTGGCAAGCATTCAGCATTTGGAGAGGTCATTCTCATTTCCTGGCTCCCCTGGACGATGTGGGAGGAGGAGCCTGTAGTCTACGGTGGTGTACAGGTAAAGTAACCCTGATGCACGGCCCTTCCTTCTTCCCTTGCCTAGAGATCCTCTCTGCTATACAAAGATGAACCTCTCAGCATGCCAGATATTGAAAAACTCTGAAAAGCCCCTTGAGATCTATCTTTACAGAAGGCCAGCAGCTTCCCTGACCGCTGCTCCCTCCCCCGGCACCCCCAGTACCTATAATACACAGCCTAGCCACTAATGTGGCAAGAGCCTTCATAATTTTATGAAAGGAAATAAACTCTTCAATTCCCCTGCCATTGGGAAGAGGCTTGTTGAGGGCAGGGTTGGAGCGGTGGCATGGGGAGAAGAGGAGGTTGGGGACATTTGCATTTACAAAGCTTTATGTGATAATAATTCAAGATTGAACCCCTTGGATCTCAGTTCTGGGTTATAAACTGACTCCAGGAGGAGGCTGAAAGGGCCATTAGCTTACTCCGTTCCATAAATAAAACAACATGTCTCCCAGCCAGAATGCAGGAGATTCAGCTTTGTAAAAAGAGCAGAAATTTAGCTTTTTTGTAAAAAAAAAAAAAAAAAAAGCATCACAGCTAACATTTTGTGTGACAGAGGCAGACCTGCCTCTCCTCAGTGTTTTATGAGTACTATGCGAGATCAAGGATCAGGCTTTCCAAGTAGAAGCCCCTCATTTGAGATGTATACCATCTTAGAAAACATGCAATTCTTGAATGGCCGTGGGGCATGACTTAACAAGGCTTTTCTATTGCTGCATTTCTAGATAATCAAACTCTGCCAAGTTGGCTTCACTGAAACAGCCATAGTTAATTTGGGGTAGATACACCAGCCTGTATAAAACAAGACCTTGTTTCCCATGACATTTTCCTTAAAAATCTAAGGAAATACAGGCTAAATGAGTGTACTGTACATAATTGATTGGATAATCATACCCAATGAGTCACCATCAATGGTTCAATGACTAGTTGGGAGAACGTTTCAGGCAGGGTTCCCCAGGGGTTTGTTCCATGTCTTGTTTAATATCTTCATGAATGATTTGGACAATGAGACAGAGGGCACTCTTAGCAAATCTGTGGATGACACCAAGTTGCGTGGAGGCGCAGCCACGCCGGAGGGCAGGGCTAAGGTCCGAAAGGACTTGGAGAGCCTGATGTCCTTGATGAAGACTATCAAGGTTAAGTGGAGTAGACCTGCACTAACTTTTAAATTTGCTGAAGGGCTGTATGCCCCTTGGGCCACACTAGCATGCATCATTGCCCCTGAGGACCACATACACCCACCTCCGCTGCGCTGTACACCCAGCTGCCCCCCACCACTACACTGTGCAACTTTCACTGCTGATCCCCACACCACTGCTTGCTCTGACCTACCCTTAGCTTCCCTGCTGTACAGCACCTCTCAGTCACCTTGGGCTGCAGCCTCTTCCAGCACTGAAAGCTGTGTCGTGCCATGCCTTGCAGCCCCATGCCCTGGGGCAGGGGTAGGGACATAGGCCAGAGGGGGAAGCCAGAGAGAGGAGGAGACTGGAGCCTCCAGCTGTAGCTACAGCTATAGCAATGGGGGAAAGCAGCAGCCAGATGGGAGTCTCTGGGTCATGATTTAACCCCTTGTAGACCACATGTAGCCCACAGGTTACCAGATGGACAGCCCTGCAGTAGACAAACTGAATATGAACCAACAGTGTGCTCTTGTTGCCAAAAGGGCCAGCAGCATACTGGGCTGTGCTAATAGGAGTGTTGCTTCCAAGTCAAGGGAAGTGATTCTTCCACTCTATTCAGCACTGGTGAGGCCTCACCTGCAATAGTGTGTCCAGCTCTGGGGCCTGCACTTCAAGAAGGTTGTGGACAGCTTGGAAAGAGTTCAGTGCAGAGCAACAAAATTTATTACAGGCCTGGGAAGCATGACTTAGGAGGACAGGCTGAAAGAACAGGGACAGGACTAAAATTGTACTGCTAGCCAAGCAAAGCTCCGGCAGTAGGAGGATTGGGAATGGGAAGTGTGGAAATCCAATCTGTATAGGGAATGAACGGGTTTGCATGTGAAACAAGAGCATTCCTGTGCAAGCTTCCACACCCTGTGTGATCAATGATCCTGCACGGCTGAATCATTGTTAATTTAATGCTTCTGAGAAGTGGGAAAAAACCCATCAAGCATAGGCACAGTTGGCAAGCACTGGGTATTAGCATTTGGCAGTATTTATTATTGCTGTTTATGGTGATATAAATTAGGTTTATACTGATATAATTAATAACTCTAAATTTAGGTACAATAAATAGTGATATTTATCCAGAACTGCAATGTCTGGAGAAGCCCAGCCAAGAACATAAAATGCTGACTACCTTTTTCCGAGCACGAGTACAGGCATGTGTGCATTACAAGTGAATGCATGTGTATGTATATTTTGGATTTAAAACTTCATTGCTGAACAACAAGAAAGATTGCTACATCTCCACTTCCCTGCCTGTCTGTCATCTGACCCCACCAGGGAAGGAATCCTGCTTTATCTGCACATCAAAGAGCACCCATGTAAAGACACTCTCATGGACTTCATGGACCCAGAGGAACAGACTTCCACCTTCAGCTTCCTCTGTGCAAAAATTAAGTTTATTTTCTACCTATGGGGACTTTTTACCATCTTTAATTTTCCCTGGACCTGAGGAATGGCATGTGTGCCCAAAAGCTTGCAGAAAAAGACTTTTTTTTTTTTTTGCTGTTTCTTAGTTGGTCTAATAAGTATCATATCTCTGAACCAAGAGTTCTAGAGTTTTACATTCCTTGTGTGCATGTGCACACAAATGCAAGGAATGCTGCTGCGCATGAACTGTGCATATAGGCTATTTAGGGGAGGATGCATCCTAAGGATGTGCCATAAGGATGTAAGGATGCATAGGCTCTTTAATGGGAGGGTGCTGAGGGTTTGGAACAGTATATAATAGTGCAATGTCTACATGCCTTCATCATAAAACCTCCCTGTGCACCACCAGTTTAATCCTGGTACCAGTCTCCTTGCAGATCCTGATTCAGAGCATACTGCATAACTCAGATAATAATAAACTTCATCTGAAGGTACTTAAAGGTTCTGAGACGCATGAAGACTTTTTTTCCCCCTAAGTTGCAGCCAGGCTCTTTTTAAACTTTGTGCTTCTGTACAAGTCAAAAACAGATATGAATACAGTATTTAAAAATGGAAGCTGGTTGGCTCTGAACAGAAAACATACCACATCCCAGCACAAGTGGAGAATTCTTCATCTGCAGATTTTGAAGTATTTCACAAATCTGGGAGAGCATTATTACCTGCATTTAATGAAGTGGGAAACTGAGGCCAGAAGGGAGCATCAACTCACCCAAAGCTACAAAGCCCGTCAGTGGCAGAACCAGGAAAAAAACCCAGGTCTCCTGGTACCCAGACCCATTTCTGAGAGTAAACCATGCCTGGGGGCAGCACTCAGGGACACTCTTTATTACCCAGGCAAAGACGACTACTATTGCAGTCACACACACTGTTCTCTCTCAAAGGGTGGCTTTATTGGGTCTTTTTTTTTTTTTCTTTGAACTAAAATTGACCAAAACATCATTCAGCCTGTTCGATTCATCCTTGTATGCTTATATATAGTGTTCGCTTCTTGGTCAGATCTCAGTGAGTAGTGAAGTTAAATGTCTAGTATTTCATTTAGAAGATGCAAGCAAAAAATTGATTAGCTCTGTTACCTGAATATCATTTAACAGGGCCCGCACCCGACTGCTGGTCTCTGGGACAGATTAATGAACCAGTGCATTTCGTCACATACAACAACCGGCCCAGCATGATGCTTATAATTTCTCTCATTTGGAAAAAGCCAAGTTCTGCTAGGTGACGGTTAATGACCTGGACTTGTAAATGAGGAGCACTGCTTTCCCATACACAGACACACACCGTCTTTTAAAGTAAGATACAGCGATGTAATTACTTCCCTTGTTGAAGGATAGGGCTGTCTTACAGAAGCACTGAATGAAATGAAAGATCAGGAAGGTGGAGGGAAGGAGACAGAGGGAGGAGGAGAGATCTTGGCCCCACACTGCTGGAGTGTAATCACATTACTGCAGTCATGTCTGGATAAGAGGAACATTTGCCGCATGCAACTTTCAGATCACATTAGCCAAGGCAAACACCAAGGCCCTCCTCATCTGGTTACTGCACCTGGCTCCTGAAGTGTGACCGTGTGGTGCCCTCCTGGGATGAGAGCACTCTTCCATTGGGCTGGATATTTGGCAGGGAACTGGCAGGGAGCAGGCGATTGGGTTGCTGGCAGGAACCCTTTGTAAATGCACTGCGCTGGCATCCATCTCAGTGACTGGCAATGAAGTATTATGTATGCTCTGGCACGCAGGATAGTGGGGGGAGGGCAAGGAGCTTCAAACTCTGCCAACAACAAAAAAAAAATCTGCTCCTACATAAGGAAAGATGCTGAGATAAGGGGACTGGAGCAACATTAATACTGTGGCACAAAGAGAGGGAGGCAGGGAGAGATTTATAGGGGTCTGCACTTCTGAAGTGGACAGATTTGCAATCGTTCTGCTCATTAAAAAGCCAGAGCCAGGGAGGGATGCTCAAGGTAAGCCTCTCGATCAGACTGCTCTGGCTGGCTCCTTTAAGAGTTTTCCTAAAGGAGGCAGAGAGTACAGTCACAGCCTGATGGGAGAGGAGGCAAGACGGTTGGGCAGAGCCTGGTGCAGGAATGGCAGCATGGAGGGCAGCAGGCTGCTGCACCGGACCCCAGTGAATAAGACCTCTGCTAGGCCTGGAGGTCCAGTTTCAGCATGAGCTGTGTGCCCAGGAGATCCACAGGACCTTGACTTACTCTGGCATGGGGGCACAAGGCCTCAGCCTGTAAACTGGGAAGGGGAAGCAGCAACCCAAGAGTCCAGGAGAGAGAGCATTAGACTCTAGAGCCTGTGATGGTTCAGCCTAAAAGAGTCTCAAGGAGCAAGGTGGGAGAGTCCAGCACAGACTTGTTCTTAGACCCGTCAATGTCCCAGCCAATCTCTTGGAGAGCAGGGGTAAAGACACAGCAGTGGAGATCCACAACCAAGTGATAGGTTCAAAGACATGAGTGACCTGAAAGCAGCTAGATTTTAAGTTCTTTAGGGGTAGGGTCTATCTTACATGTTTATATACTACCTAGTATGGGGCAAGGGGAGGCAGCTGGACCATGACTGGAGCTTGTAAGCACTGCTTCTGTATAAATAATAGCAATCATTTGTCATTCGTGTGAATTCACATCCTGCTAAGCCCTGCCAAAAGACAGCGTGTTCCAGTGGAGAAGACAACGGACTCAGAAGGATTAGACTCCATTGCCAGCATTGCTGTTTGCGAACTTGCCAAGTCTCGGTACCGTTGTTTCTTCTTGGGTGTACACATGCCCTGCCTTTTAAGTTGAGAACTGTTCAGAAGCAGGGAATTATACTTAGGGAAGTTTGAGGATGTTGGTTCATTTTTCTCTCATTGTTGCTTTTCATTGTTTGCTGCTGCCTTCCCACTCATGGGTTCCACCCAGCCAGCAAGAGAAGCAGAAGGAGGCAGCGCACCCCGAGGGAGGCTGCTGTCACAGCACACTGTCACAGGCTCAGGAAAGCCTGGAGGAACCGTCGACTTTTCGGCACTTGCCAAAACCATTCTCCTGCATGTCCAATGCAACGGAGTGGAACAACAAGCATGCAACAAACTGCAAGCATGCAACAGTGAGGATCATTTAAGATCATTAGCACCAGAAACATAAGTCCCTATCACTGTATCAACAAAAATAGCTCCTCTAGCTATCAGCAACAGGCAGGTTTATTCCTCAGCCCCTACCAGGGGTAGACTTCCTTACCATAGAGATGGGCCATCTATGTAATTCCACCACTACTCACTACCCAACCCAGATACATGAAGGCCATAGTCAGAGACATCCAAGGCTGTGCCAAACAACACAAGTCCATGTCACCTGAGGGCACTGGCCAGCCCTGACGCAAAGATGCTGTATTTCCTTGGCCATGTTTTTCATTTTTATACCAGAAGCAGAATAGATTCCTTCATGTCAGTAGAGAGACAGTGTGCATATGATGGCTTGAAGAGGAAAGGGGTAGCATGAAGACGACTTCAAGGCAACTCATGATAAAGTTAGCATTCACACAAGCACGGGAATATTCAAAATCTATCCAGAAATGTGGAGGAGGTTAAAAACAAAAAAAAAGTGGGAGAAAGAAGGAGATTTGCTGGATGGAGATATTTAAATGAAATGGTAAAGGTAAAATATATCATTATTCATCTGCCCTGCCTCAGGCTAGACAAAGTATTTAATTAAAGCCAGTTATTCCCCAGCATCTCTGCCTTGCAGGTATAGTCTGCACTGATGATTTAGCAACACAGATAGATCTACACCTAGCCAACCAGATCCAAGTTAGCTCATGGGGGAGTGGTACTGCTGTGTCCTGGTACCTGAGAGCTCTTCTTGCTGAGCAGTTTACAGCTATAGCTTCCAACACAAGAGATATAAGAATAGGGCTGGCCTGGAGACTGTTCCCTACCTGTGACAATGGGATGCGTAAGATAATGGGATCCATAGCATTGCAAAAACTTGATAAACAGACCCAGCTACAACAGCCAGAGGCACCCCCCATAGCGAGCAAAAGACTGCTATAACTTACTTGCCATTGATGACTCCATCTGGATTGAGCATGGGGATAATCTTGAAAATGAAACATTTCCTCAGAAGCTCAGCAATGGGGTCACTGCTGATTAGGAACTCCAAGGTCCCCTTCATTACCCAGCTGGCATTGCTCTCACCAGGGTGAACACGAGCCATAAGAACCACATAAGGTCGATTGCCTATAAAAATAGAAAGCAAAACCTTGATGTGACATTGCTTTGCATTTTACCTTTCAGGTGGCATTTTGCCTGTTAATTCTTCAATGGAGCAATATAAAGAACCCGAGAGAGGCAGTGCTACCTGCTCTTGACATTTCCTAGTTCTAAATGTAGCAAAACCCCGGTTTTCTTTTTTTTTTTTTTTTTCCCCTTTTAAAATACATTCTCTCCCCTTCCCCAACTATTTCTGACTTTCTCTTTCCTTCCATCTCTATTCCCTATAAATAACTATAAGTGAGCCAAGATATAAGATAGGCTTCAGCATTTTATTTTGGTAGCAAGTTGTATTTCTTTTATTTTTTCTCCTTCTTTATATTGTATAGTTATTATGTTTATATTGACTTTTACTTTTCTATATTACTGTTTTACTGGTACTATATGATTTAGGCCTACATATGTAAGTTAGCATAAGAAGTCATGATAATTTTCCATTTTGCTTGTCAAGTCTCCATCCTGCCCACAGGCCCAGTTGTGTAACCTATGACTCATATCTATCCCTCCTATGTAACTTGGTTCCTGAATGAATGGGGGTGAATGAGGGTGCTTGAGAGACAATGGCAGCAGGGCTAAAAATAGCTCCCTTTGAATGACTGAACCATCAACACCAATACCTGGACCAACGACCCAGCCCTTGGAACCACCCTCAGCACTCAAGACACAAAAGATGAGGTAACCCACCATTTTGGCAGGCTGCACATGCTTAGTAAGAACACCTGAAGCCCTCTGGGACAGGACTGACATTGCCTGGACAGGCCCTCCCCATAGCAGATCAGAGGTAGTCTGCCCCATAAAAAGGGGTAGTGAAGAGTGACTCTTTGAGACTCCCTCTCCTTCTGAACCAGCACCATGCCACACCACCTATCCACCCAGAGGCCCTGCCAGCGACCTCCCCTCTGGACAAGGACCCCTTTCCAGCCTGGATAGGTAGCTATCATCCCCACCCCCTCTTCAGCCAAGGACTTAGACTCTTCTTCTCTTCCCTACATGGACTCCAGCCCTTTCTCCTGCTGCCATTGCGAGTGTGTGCGTGCGCATGTGTGAGACAACCA
The DNA here is from genome assembly GCF_052110815.1 of Crocodylus siamensis. Lineage (NCBI taxonomy): Eukaryota > Metazoa > Chordata > Crocodylia > Crocodylidae > Crocodylus > Crocodylus siamensis. Next base: position 13,058,662 of record NC_143409.1, on the reverse strand, counting down.
ATAACTTCATGGGGCTGTGTAGTGTGTTATTCTGTTTAATAAACCTGTTATTTTGAAACCCCAAGTTGGGTTTTTGTCTGTTTCCTGACTGTTTCCTCCTTTCCACCACTTATCTGCCCCCCCCCCTCCAGTATCTCAGCTGTCTGCCTCAGTTTCCAGCCCCAATCTACCTTAAGTAACCCCAAGCCTCAGTTCCTGAGACAGCTTCTCTCCAATCCACGGGTTCTAATCTCAGTTCTGGCAACTTTCATTCCCTACACTTTAACTCTCTCTCACTTTTACCTTGCCCCAAGTATCCCAGGTACCCCAAGCACACACACATATACTGTGCCATCCAAATTAGGAACTTATCTAGGTGTAGGTGAGTTGTGTGTGGGAGTATATGTCATTGTGTGTATGATATATGAATTAGTGATCTGTGTATGTGTAAAGAGTGTGCAGGTATGGACAATTGATTTTTGTCTAACTTTTGGGGTGTATAGTGTATGTGCTTGAATTGGTGATAGGTATGCATGTGCTTAGGTTAGTTTGGATGTGAATGTGCCTGAAGTGTGTGTGTGTGTGTGTGTGTGCACGTGCACGCATCCAATTGATTGAGTGTGTGAATGTGCAATTGTACACCACGCCATCCCGTCTAACAGTGTAATATTGAGATCCTGAGGGATCCACAGGGCAACATAAATACCTTATTTGCAAACCAGCCTCCACATTTGCACCCAGGACTTTCCCTATGTAATCTATGCAAACTGAAGTGAATCAGCTTCCATGATGCTATGCACATGCTATGGTATAGAGTTTTCCACCTGTGTAGAGAAGCACATCAACCTGCAGCAACAAATGTTGAGGCCATTCTGGGAAAGTTTGGCCCTATGAGCTAATGTCAAATTGCACTGATGCTTAAATGAAAAACAGAAAAGGATTTCACTTGCTATGGACGAAGAGCGTCTTGGCAGTTTCTCCTAAACCAGTTGACTTGAAGCATCTAAAGACACCTGATCTGGTTTTGGCCCATTTTGGGTTCAGGCCTGAGCTCATGGGAAACCCCTAAATCAGGAATCAGGATTGAATTAATGCCTACCTCCCACCACGCCACTCCCTAATATCCCCTGCCCCTGCTGACCCCTACCACCAATTGCCACCAACAGCTGAACTTCATAGGCTAAATATAATCTGGTCTGGTCCAGCCCATGGGCCACTGGCTGCCAATCCCTGCCCTAAGGCCACTCTCTCATCTTTTGCTATAACTACTTGACTGGTGTTTTAAGGGCATCACAAATACTAGTATCGCAGCCATGTGTGCCTTTTTGCCTGTAAAAGGAAGAAAAACAGTACATAAAATCTACCAAGATGGGCAAAGAGGACAGTTTTTGAATTCAACCATTATCCCATTTTAAAGCAGGAGACAAATATTACCCTCATTTCAGGAAACACTACAGGTGTGGGTATAGTAGCACCTTCCATTAAGATTGCCTAGTGATTTGGATGAGAAGACAATGGTTTTCAGTTCCCTGTAAAACTTTGTCAGACTTTAATTGCCAGAGCTGAACTTTTCCATGCTGAGGGTTTCAGATGAAGCATTCAACTCACTCTGGGAAAGAGTTTAGAGACAAAAATGTTATTTTGCCGATGTCAATTCATACAAAATAGTTCCCTGAGAAGGTCCATCACATCATAACTTTGGAACAGAGACTTGAAATGTGGTTGGGAGAGCTGTCTGAATATAAAAGACATGCTTTTTGCAGTTCCCATGAAAACCCCCCACATTTGGCCTGGTGATATGCCTCTAAAAATTCTTGATCCACAACTGAAAGTTTGGCAGTGAGGATTGCATCTGTGCTGAGCATGCTCCAGGGGCAGAGGAGGCAGGATCTGGGAATGCAATAAGATAGGAGTAAGTGAAGGGAAGAGCCATGGAGAAGAAAGTGATGAGTAGAGGGAGGAGACCTGCTGGATAGCAACTGTGGAAAAAACAAGGGGAGTGGGAAAATGTGCACAGAAATTATATTTTGGTCCCATCTTGGGCTACTATTAACAGTCAAACTGACTTTGAGTTTTTGCTTCTAGACAACCCGGCATTTATTTTATAAGTGTTTGTCCACATCTGTCAGATCATTTCTAAAACTAAAAACGCACATGCTATTCTTATATATGTATTGTTTGATGGGACAGTGATTATACTGGCCATAAAATCTGGCAAAGTAGATACCATAGCTTATATAAAATAGTACTGTTTAGACAGTACAGTTCAGCTGATGCCATTTGTATAAGTGCTGAATTAACAAATACATAGAAACTTACCCTCTTACAGCATCTTCCAAGGATCCCAAACCTACCTGTGCATTTGAAAATGCTTTATAAACTTGAATGAATCAATCCTCATAATTACACCATGAGAAGGAGAGCTATTATACCCATATGAAAAATAGATATAGTGCAGAGAAGTCAAGTGACTTGCCTGACAAAGCAAGAATGCACAGTCTGGCAACAGATACCAGATTTTGCATTTTCTAATCATTTATATTAATCAGCTGGCCATGGTTCTTCTCAAGATCTACACATGCAGTTCAATTATGCCCCCTAGTTATATCACAGATGCAGACTCAGATCCCTCTCTTTCCCCTGTCCTCGCTCTCTCTCTTTCAAACAGCAAGTGTGTATTAAACAGTGAGTTACATCTGAGAGCTCACACAGAGCTGCTATATCATGAGCCCTGTAAAGCAATGTGAGCGTGAACTCAGTTTCCCCAATAGCCTTATATTTGTTCCATATTGTTCTTATACTGTATCATGCTGTGGGTTACACACACACACACACACACACACAGACCAAAATACAGCACATACCTCAAACACTTACAAAACAAGAAGACAGGATACATTTGCAAAGCCACTAGCAGCATTTTTCCACCCTCAGAGCATGTGATTACTATTCTGTTCCAGCCTATACACCTCCCAATACTCTCTGCCTTTGTAGTACTTTTAAAGTAGCAACAAGCAAAACTCCAGCCTGTGCAAAGGCATCAGCTGCATGTTGCCATTTCCAGACATTTCCTTCTCTCTCCCATCACCATGATTTAGTGCTGTTTTGCAGTCTCATTGCTGAGTTAGACTTATGGGACTGTGCAGTTGTAGCCGGGAATGGGGCTCCTGAGAACTCCTAATGGACAACAGCTGTAAATAGCACAAAGCAAAATAAAACGTGTTCTCTTTTGCAATTGATGACTACAGCTTTAACAACTTTTATCTCTTCCCTGCGTGGAGAGAAAGTGCAGCATGTTAATTGAGAAGCCTCCTTCCACAGCATGTGTTATTTCTTTCCTCGACCAAAAATAAAGAATAAAGAAGTCAAATCAAAGAGCAGGGGCTAACAAACTGTTCACCGGAACTGCAGAAGGGGTTGCTACTGGTTTGCCAGTCGTAATAGGTGGGGTGTTCATTGGTGGGAGGAAGGCAGGAAGGCGAAAGGGTGCTGAATTCATTGCTCGCAGCAATATGACGCTCACTAGTGATTCAGCTGTACCCAATGGCACTAAACTGATAGGAGCATGCCTGTGTCCAGAGGTGAGCTCCAGACATCTAATGGACTCAAAAGCAGCAAGGAAATGGTTTGGTTTGGGGGGTTTTCCCCCACCTATTGGCTTCCTGATTCTTGAAGAGGTGTTGAGTAATTTCACTATCCACTGAGATCAGCGGGTGTCGAGGACACTCAGCACCCGGCACAAATTAGGCTGTTGGGCCCTAGCAAATTCATCTGTCTGAGCAAGGGGAGGAGTTCTCTTCCCGATTTTGGTAGATGCGACTGAAATGATCAGCAACCAACATATACCACCTGCTGGACCATCTGAGCATAAATTACCCTCTTATGTTGTGTGGCAGGGCGCTGGCAGAGCCCCTGCTCTTTACCAGGGTTTTTTTCCCCTTAAGTGTGCTTGGTGACTGTGGCATCCAAGAGGGGCTGGAGTGGACAGTCTTGTAGATCCTTTGCTGTTTGTGGTAATGGGACTGGACTTGATGGCCCACAAAGCCCCTTCCAAGCCTATGTCCCTATATATTTGGCATGGAGGGGATGGGATTCCTATCCCTTGGCTTTCCCTTCAAATAGAGACTTCTGTGGCATGAACTGAGCTGAAGCCTCCTTCTGCAGCTCCCAGACCCTAAGCAACAAGCCCATTACCAACATGCGAGTGGCTCAGCCCTTCCATCCACCGGAGGGCTGCAGGGCAGGCACGAACCAGCATATACACTGCCAGCTACTGCAGCTCTTGTTAGCACATGCTCCCTCTCTATGTGCAGCCACAGATAAATCCAAAGCAGGATTGCTGTTCTCCCCAGATCACACCCTGCCTGAAGACTAATGAAGCAGTAAATAGAGCAGAGAGTGGATGCCACAGCTATAAAACTCGGTTCAACTGAAGTATTCCAGAAACAAATATTTAATTTTGCGGTAAGCAGGTATCTAAAAATCTGCTGAGGCTATGCTTTCACACACAGGCACATGGAGTCACTTATCTGTGCTGGTGGTGTTTCAGTAAATGTGATGAATGGTATTTTTCAAAGTACTGGACAGGGGCTCTGAAGGAGCTGTGCAAGACTCCTGCGCGTAGTTCAGTTGATCACTTCAGTCCTGACCTCCAGCTCCTTCTATCATTACAGTCCTGGCTGGACATCCAGCTCCAAAACTACATTTCTGGCTTCCATCATCTTTTGTGCTGGGCTCCACGAGCAGATAAGTCCATGCTCTCAAAATCCCAAGACCTGCCTTTCTCTCTGCTGTTCCCGTCTTGAGTTTCCTCTGCCTGTCAACTGTTGCCCAGCTGCATGTGTGTTTTTATGACATGCACAAACAGTCACTAGTGAGCCCTCTCTCACATGGGTCCTTCAAGGCTAAAATTTTGAGCCCAGATCTCCACATGCATTAGGCCAGTGCTTAGGCAGAATCCTTGCTGAATTCTGGGGAAGCTGCCAGTACGTTCAGGTTAGCCATTTATCTTTGCAAAGCCCACATGGCACATAACCTTCTCTGGGAATGTAAATAATAAAAAGAAAAAGCACGGGAACCTTTTCATGCTACATAAAGCCTCATCCAACAGATCATGTCTTGTTACACTGCATTACATTTCGACATGCCCAGAATATAACGTGGCACCAACAGACACCAGAAACCAGAGGCGAGAGATGAAAAAGTCATCGAGACTTCCTGGAAAAACTTTGAACAATATCCTTTTGAATAAAAGATTCTGCTAAGACATGCCATATTTCCCATCTCTCCTTCCCTTCCCTTTATTTATTATGAATATGGGCATTTGCATAAAAATAGGAGCTTTGTCCCTTCTGCACTGTTTGTTTGTGTCGGCTGCTTCATCTTCTGCCTGTTGTCCCCATTCTCAGGTTGTGACATCATCGGCACTTGCTGCGGAGGCAATGGTGATGTTTCCAAGGATTATGACATCAGCCAGGGAGGTGAGCTGGTAGGCAGGGAGGAATACAAGGGAAAAACAAAATCCCCTTGTCAAGCCATTATCCCTCATCATAATGTTCAAGGGAAGGAGACTGCAGAGCAGATCCAAATGCCCTCCTCTGGTTGACGTTCTAAATCCTTTGCATCTGGGGATTTGATGCTGCCCATTGTAAAGAAGAGAGCTATTGATGCAACGTAGGACTGATATTTTCAAAGGAGCTTAAGGAAGCTAGGCGTCCAGATCCAGTAGACTTTTTCATTAAAAAAAACAAAAAATTCAGGATCTTTGTAGGTTTCCACGTCTTCTTCAGCACTCATACTCCCCCAAAACTCGAAGCTATTCAAATCCAGATTTTTCTTTCATGCCACCTCTAAAAGTGATATTGTGACCTTATTTCATGCGCTGCCTTTAATACAGGTATATTCAATATCCCAAAAGCCATACAGCTACACAAAGCCCACCAGCAGACAGGATAAGGTTCAAGGCAGGCACGACAGGGCTCCAAAAGTATTATACATGATGAATATATTAAAGCAGCTGGTTGCGAGACTGTTGACTAGAGAGATCAGAGGAGACGGGAGATACTGATGCAGAATTCTCTCCTAATTAACCAATTTTGTTCCTCCCAAAACTTTTCCACAAATTCTCAGAGTCTTTTTCAGGTGCATTCGGACTTGGTAAACTTCCCTCCTCCCCCACAACCCACCACAGCTTTTGCAGACCCTTTTTTTTTTTTAGCTAAGCACTCCAAAGACAAGTGCATCTTTTATGACAAAAGAAGAATAAATGCATCAGCGGTTCCAGCTGTTGCTTCCCAGCATTATGCAAGGGAGGTTTTATTCCCCTTTTTGTAAATATATGCTATGCTGTATTATTATTGCTACAAATGGCAAAATGAGAACATTACAAACATAAATTGCCTCAGCCATGAACTGCCTGTTCTTCACCTTCATACCCTGGTGGGGGTGTTTCAGGCTTCAGGTTGCTTGGCAACCTCCTTTTGTGCATGTGTTATATAAATTCATTTGCCTTTGAATCAGAGATGTTCAGTGATGATTGGCCACTAAGAAAGAGCCACAAACATGAGCATGTACTGCCCAGGTTGGGTGCAGCTCGACACAGTGCCATGGCTGCTCTTTATGTGCAGGGGGAATTGCCAAGCCAGGTTTTAAAATCTGCTTCGAGGCATATCATAGATTCAGAGGCTATAAAGTAGTGTTCAGAAGGGAGTGTTGCGACCATCTTGTCTGACCTCCTTGTATAAGACAAGCCAAAGGACTTCGCTAAATGAATTCTTGTTTGAACTACAGCATATCTTGGGGGGGGGGGGGGGGGGCGGATTAAAAATTTGCAGTAATGGAGAATCCGCCATGACCTTTAATAAATTGTTCTAGTGGTTAACTGTCTTCAGTGTTAAAAATACACAGCTCATTTCTAATCTGAAGTTGTCAAGCTTAAACTTCCAGCCAATGGTTCTTATTCCACCTTTCTCTGCTTCATTGAAGAGCTGTTGATTATCAAACATCTTATTGCCCGTGTACTTACAGACTAGGATCAGGTCATCGCTTAGCCTTCTCTTTGTTAAGCTAAATAGCACGAGCTCCTGGAGTCTTCTACTATAGGGCATGGGCTCGAATTCTTTATTCATTCATGTTGGCTCCCCTCTAACCCCTCTGGACTTTCGTATCCTCCATGAATTCCAGCTATCAGAACCGAACAGTGTTCTGGCAGTCATGGCACAAGCACTTAATGAAATCCTTGCACTTGCATGGAGATATTGAGTAGCGGCTTTACATTAATGCTTTTGGCCACAACACTGGACTGTGAATTCATATTCAGCTCATTATCCACCATGATTTCCACATCCTTCCCAACATAGTCCCTCATCTTGTATAAATGGCCTACATCCTTTGCTCTTAGAAGTATGACTTGATATTTGACCATACTGTTGATGTGTCCTCCTGATTGTTGATTTGCCACCCCTGTGATCTTTGTTTTCCCAGAAAACAGTATCAGAAATGAATGTGTTAACAAACTAAAAAGTGAACACAAGAACATGAAGCCCTGTAGGGCCTTAACTGATCCTTGCACAGCCTTGTGGAATGACAGATAATGCCCCATTTGTATTTGTAGATCTCCCAATTGGCCATTTTTAATCAATTTAATGCATGCCATTAAATGTAGCACTGTGTAGAACATGGGACTTTTTGTAACACCTTTTCTGACTAATTTCTCCATCTTCCTTCAGATTGCGACTCAATGGAGGGACATGGGTAGCAGCTTTATTAAAAAGTGATAAAACTGACAGGGATAAACCAAATTCATAGGTAAATAGCCACTTACAAATTGGATGGAATTATCCATATAAAAAAAGAAGCGACTCGCAGGAGACAGTGGCTAGATATCAGAGGCATAACAAGTCAGCTGGGTGCCTGGGGCATCTATGGCGAATGAATGCAGCAGCGATTTCCGGCTGCCACTGTGCCATTGGCATGATTATGCAGCTGTGGTGGCAGCTGCTATTTCTTGTCTCCATCCCTCCAAAGTTGGCAACAAGGGCTGTTGCCTCAATTGCCTTGTTTAATTAGGCTACTGTTAGACATTTGCTTTTAAAACAGCCAAGAGCCACAAGAAATAAGAAAACTAAGTGCGAGAAGCTTGTATTTTAAGTTTTGCTGCAGCCCAGCAGCAGAGATGTAGTTACAGCGAGTATTGGAAATTCAAGACAGATGCCAAGTGAACAATACAAATTGAGGTATTGTTGGCGAGGCAGCAGCACTGAAGAGAAAGATTATAGTAGATATGAATACTCTGTTCAGTTTTAAGCATCACGTTTTATAAGACAGATGTAGACAAACAAGGAAGGAGAATACAGAGAGCAGGAATAATGCCAAGAGGTTTAGAAAATATGACTTATGAGGAAAGATAGAAGAAACCACAGTTGTTTAGAAAAGAGAAGGGGAGCAGAGGGGACATGAGCAGGCTTCAAATACGTCAAGAGTGGTTATAAAGTAGATGGTGATCAACTGTTCTCCATGCCTACTGGGCACAGGACAAAAAGAAATCAGCTTCACTTGCAGTAAAGATTAATAGCTTTTGAATAATAAGGATAGATAAAACTGGAACAGCCTTTTACAGAAGGTTATGATTAAGACAGACATCTGTCAGGGAGGGTCCCTTCCTTTGTTCCAGTGCAAGCAGATGAACAAGATGACCTCTCAAGGTCCCTTCCAGCCCTACAGGTCCGATTTCTATGAGGATACATTGGGCAGGTTCTCCTGTGTCTATGAACTCTCTCTTAATCTTTTTGGCTCTGCCAACATGAGAACTCTTTTGTCTATACTTCAGCCATTAATAAATGTTGGAATTTTTTTAAAGATGTTTGTCTGGATTACTGCACTCACTTCCGGTCATCTTGCTTGTTTGTTGTTGTTGTTTAACTTAAAGTACTCATCCTGGTCCAAAATTTTTGAGTTGCTGTACACCAAAGGCCCAATCCTAAGAGTCAAAAAAGCCATGGAGTCAAAAAAAAGCTATGGAGTCAAAAAAGCCATAGAGCTTGTCATATAAAGATATCTGGCCCCGTGAAGAGGCTATACAAGGTCTAGCATCAAAGGGTACATGGAAAGACTTTGAAAAGACAGTGATTGTAAGTTAAAACTCTAAATCTGACTCATATGCAAAGTCAAATGTCTTTCAAAAATCTAGGTATATTACAACCAACACTCTTCCCCTCAACGAAGTTTGTATCATCATCAAAAGATAAAGTCAGTTTGCCATCATATATTTTCCCTAAACTCATGTTGAATGACATTAATTATATTCTCCTCCTTTAATTCATGATCGATCAGGGCCTGTATCAACCTGTTCCATTTTTTTGGCCACAATCAATGTCAGGCTGACAGGTCTATAATTACCCAGCTCATTCTGTTTACCTTTGTAAAATATAGGCCCAATATTTGCTTTCTTCCAGCCTTCCAACATGTCCCCAGTGCTCACTGAAAAAAAAAAAAGTCAACATTACAAGTCCAGAGAGTGCCTTGGCCATATCTTCCAAAGCTCCCGTGTGTGAATTATCTGCATCTGTTTGTTTATCGTTTTTTGTTATCTAGCTGAAGTACATGCCATTTAAAAATCATCCTTAGTTACTGCTAGACTAGGAAGCATTTCATCATCATATCAGATGTTTACTTCAAGTCACATCCCATGACTACACGATCCCTCTGTCTTCTGAAATATTTATGGGCCACTTCTGTTTTCTATGCATCGCTATTGACAATTCTACCTTTCCCCGGGAGCCAACGTTGTCATTACGATTCCTTAGTATCCGAATGACTGAGAAAGTACAATGATTTGCCGTAGCATTTCCTCTTCCTCTTCCTCCTCCTCTCCAGTTGCAAAATTTCTCTTAGGGCCCTTATTATCAATACAAAGTATTCTGTCAACAAGCTATCTAGCTTGCTGATGCAGCCTGCACCAGACTAAGGAGTGTCTATTAACCTGTCACAGGATCAGGGAGATGACCTGTGACTGATAGGGAGTTAAGGAGCTGCCAATCACCAGAGGCAGCTCAGGTGCGGGTTGCCGCAGCAACCAGATAGGTCAGGTGACCGGAAGGGGGCAGGGCCGGGCCCTTTATAACAGCTCAGGCCTGGGCCCAGCAGCAGTACCCTTCTGATGGCCACAGGAGCAGGAGTGCTGTGGCAGAGCTGAGCAGCCTGGGCTGGGGGTTGCAGCCTTACCTTGCGGACCGGCTGCGATGATGCTGGGGACGAGAGCACCATAAACGGAGGTATGGTTGTGAGCCCTAGAGGGGCTTGGAGTTATGTTATGAGCAGGAGGCTCCGTGTTTATGTTGAAGCCAGGTGGCTTGCGTTTGGGTTACCGTTACACTGGAGGACCAGGTGAGGCTGTAGGGGTGTGAGGAGGCCTCATGGGGGCTCCCCAGCAGCTTGGGGGTTCCCGGTGCCCAGTAAGGCACAGTGCCAGTGGGGCACAACTGTTTTGCGCCAGAGAGGCGCGGTGTATGGGGTTTTGGACCCCAGCCCCTAAGGGCGGTGTCTTACCCAGTGGGGCAAAGGACCCAGAGAAGGGTCAAGGGGCCAGGCACGGCTGCGGCCACCTGAGCCCCCAAGCGTGAGGAGCGTGGTATAGGCCCAGAAAGGAGACAACGGGCACGGAGAGCATGGCAGACACCCTGAGAGGGGCGAGAGGCACTAGAAGCGTGGCAGAGGCCCTGAGAGGGGTGGGGTAGCCCAGAGGTGGGCGATAGGCCGCAGAGCAGGGCAATGGGCTGAGGTGTGGCGCGGTTACGGGCAAGGCCCCAGAAGGGGCTGAGTGTGGGGGCCGTGAGAGACCCTGGGAGTGAGAAGGGGCGCCGAGGAGCCCCGAGAACACACAAAGGGCTGGGACCTAGTATCATGGCCCTAGTGAGAGTATTCCAGCACCATCGGCGAGGCTTGGGCTGCGGTGCAGGGGAGGTACAGCAGCCGCAGACAGCGCCCCCTTCCATTGGGGCGCGTACAAATGGGCAGCTTCCCGCTAAGTTTCATCATTTGTTACTTATAAACAAGATCAAGTCATGGCAGGAGAGAATAGGTGGGTGGTGGACCCATTGCAGGAGTCTGGAGTTGCATGCGCGGAGAGACTCCAAAAATGAGACTCCTGCCACATAACCCCAGCTCCCGTAAAGAACGTAACAGGCTGAATTTGTTCAAAGGGTTTTGGATGATCCCAAGGATTCTCCACTGCCTCATTACAGCCAGTCATTTCATGCATCTGAAGTTAGGTCTTGTATGACAGAAACACCGATATCCTATAATGAGGCAATCTTTCCAAAGCATGGCAGATAAATGGAGGAGCTATTTCTTTGATGGGTACATGTACAAGCATGTCCTCTTATGAGGATATTGGACACTCAGGTGGAAGAGAAATAAGAGACTGAAATCAGTGGAAGCCTAGTACACTGAAGCAAGAGCACAGCCAAAAGGTGATTATAGTTAGGACTAGGCTGAACATGCAATGGAAGAATAAGTCCCACAAGCTCTCTGAAGTCCCGCTCATCTAAAATACAGGGTCAGGCAGAGGATAAACCCAAAAGAGATTAGCTAGTGTTGCAGGGTTTAGCGCAGAGATCCATAAGGAGCTGTGAAATCCATAGGCAAATTTCCCCAAAACGAGGATTTCATCAGAAACGAAAATCAGCAGGAGGAGCAGGCTGAGAGAGCCTCTATTGTCACAAAAATATCTCCCCTGGTAATCCACAGTGATAGGAAAAAGGAAACTCTGATAATTTGTGTGACAGTTTAATGGGGTTTTGGTGACATATGATACTTCAGAAAGAGTTTGCTTGAGTGGGACAGATAGGACTTTAATAAGGCTGCAGCTCCAAAATGGTAATATTTTAAATTATTACCTCTACATTTCATGCAGCATATCCACTATTCAACCCTCCCCACTCACATTCGTTTCTCTCTTTCCTCATTTGCAAGGCAGCTTTTGGCCACCTCAGGGCAAAAGCTATTCACCTTCTAGTGACTTCTTTGGTCCAAGATACACACAAGGGACTAAAATTCACCACTGGCTATGGTGTCATCAGCTCCTAGGCGCTGTACTGCTTATGCTGGCAGTTAATTAGGGTCCAAAATTTATTCTGAATTTGCAGGCTAATACTGCCCTCAGAGCTGCCTCTGGCCCCACTGACATCACTAGCATCCCTCCACAAATCAAGGCTGGCATTTGGTCTTAGAGGAGGGTTTGCAGATGGGATCCGTTAGGGTATGGGTTGGGAATTACTGCAATGCAAATGGGTGTATGTGTAGGCCAGCGCTTTTCCTCCATGGAAATCCTCAATCCTGCCCGCATGCGGTGCCCAGTCTCCTGTGCTGATGCTGCCTGCTGGCAGAGCAACACACCAAGGAGGAAGAGGAACCGTTGCGAATGCTAAACTGGGGTGAAACCAGGGTTAATGGAATGAAATAGCCCAGGAACATTTATGCTGAATATCAGGGAGATGTACTAGGCTCAGGAAGCCTCTCCCCTGCAGAGTGGTAAAAGCACACATAAAATTAGATTGCCCAAAACACTCACAATGATTCTGTGCAGAACAATCCTGCCCTGGGCAGGAGAAACTGAAGGCAATTTAGCAGAAGTTTTGCTCTTCTTCGCTAATTTTTATGTTTTTAATCCTGAAGGCCATAGTCTTTATTCTGGCAGAACCTTCAGTTAGTCTGGGCAAGTGCAAAACAAAAAATACACAAGCAAAGGCGGCAGTATTTGAGCCAGTCTCTGCGTAGATGGGGTCAAGCAGATGGGGTCAACTTGTGTTGGGTGAGGTGAGCATCCTGGCCACCGTTCTCCAAATGTGATGTGGTAGAAGGTGTGGTAGTGCTCCAGTCTCCTCTGGACATGAAGAGTTACCCGATTTTTTAAATAAGAAGAAATAGTATCCAGGGGATATAACCAGCCAGCAGCAAGGGGGAGGAAGATCCCTGAAGAGTACCCGACTTCAGAGTTCAAGAGCAAGGGGCACACATTGACCACAAAAGCCAAGTCCCACCTACAGCATAAGGCACCGGTCATTTTTAAACATGGGCTGCATCTTTAAGACGCGCACATGGCCATCTCTGCCTTGAACTCAAGGTCCTCCTACAGGAACAAGTCTTACAAAATCAGAAATTATGAGATGGCCGTACAATCAGAGCCTCCCATTATCAGAGGGATAAAATACCAGTTTTTGTCCAGGTAAAAAGCATCACAGATCGACTCCAATAGGAAAAATTAAGTTTCTGGTCTCCACTTGATTTGACATGTATCACTCCTTTGCCCTAGAAATATTCCATTGGGGAATGTTTTTTAAAAAAAAAAAAAAATCATGTATCCCTCACTAAGCAAACTGGAAAGGCTTTGAATCGCATGTGCATTTTGGCGGGGTGAGAGAGAGAGACAGAGCGTGCGAGCAAGCAGAAAGTACAGAAAAAGAAAAAAGGGGAGCAAATCTGAACTAGAGCTTTTAACATTTCACAGTGAAGGCACCTTCTTAAGAAAAGGGATTTCTGTAGTTTTCCTTTCTTGGGGATATCATTGCATCAACTCCAAATGCACTACTGCCCAAATTGGATCCTACCCTTTAGAAAGGGATCCTCACCCACAGTTGGTCTCATAGGAAATTTTCCTCCTTTCCATATACAACCGTTTAGGAAGATAGAATTATCTTTCTCCTTGAATAACAAAGCCTATTTTGATGGATCTCTGGAGAGTTCCCAGTACAACTGAAAAAGAAAGCACAGGTAAGCCTACGGGGCCTTTTGTCTCAGAGAAAAGGACTAGGAGGATGTTGGGAGTGAAGCTGTCGTTGGGCAAGGGAAGGAGATGATGAAAGCGCTTCTGAGGGCATGGTAGAAGTTCATCTGCTGGAGCATGCTGCTTGTTGAATTTAGTGAGCAGCAGGGAGATGGAGGCTCAGATGAAAGGGGAAATCTCTAGCTTGCCAACACTGCAGATGCAATACCCTAAACTAAGTGACAAAGCCCTGTATCTGCCTGAAGAAGGTGCAACATCCACCCCTTACTGGTACTTATCTTGGGTCTAGTTCTTTACATGACATCAGTAGAGGCAGTTATGAATAATGAGGTGTGGCAAAGGCACAAATGGAAACTTTTTCCTGCAAAAAGCATGAAAAGTTACATCAGAGACTGGATCTGCTTTGTTCTCAGCTTAGCAGTCATTTTTAGGTAGAAATCCATATTTGCTGGTGCTCTGCTGTCTCGTGCTTCTGGCTGCAGTTCAAAGGGAAGGAATAGATGTGGGTTTGGGGCACTGGCTGGAAGGGAGAGAATTGAGGCTTGAGCAGTGGAAATGATTGGTGAATTCAGAGTATATTTGGAAGCAGAGTTTTACTATAGCACTCTACTCAAGCACAACCAGGGCCCTATCATGCTGTCCATGCAAAAGGGGACAACAAAACTGCTTAATTCCTTGCTCTTTTGCAGCATGTTTTGGTGGATTATAATGTCTTGTAACCTTAAAGGCAAAGAAAATGAAAGATTCTGCTGTATAGGAGTCCATGTTAAGTATCCATACACTTGGTGGTGCCTGAAAAACTAGTGCCTTTTGGCTACCTGTTTAAGCTGTGCTCCTTCCAGGAGCTTAACACTTCCATCCATTTAAAGGCATTTTGTTAAACGAGCCTGAGGTTATTCACATAACTGGGAACTGTGCCCATCCAATTTCTTCATAGACCTGCTGTGGAGCTGTACAGATGTGAATACATGTTAAAATACAGATCACCCTGTGCCAGGATGAGTTCTTCCACCATTAATGAAACGGCATTCAGCAAGCAATTCTGGTTCTTGAAGTAGGCTCCCCAGCTCAATAAGCTATGCCAGCTAAACAGGACACTGGGTTGTGTTTTTTTTTTTTTTTTTTTTTTTCCCCCCCTTACCCCTACAATATCTACTATATTACAGTAGTAAGGATAACTATGAGCAAGGGGCTCAACCCTTACACTTCAAATTACTAACGGAGGTACTCCCATCTAGGGTAGAAAGATTTTTTTTCCTGATAGCAGAGGAGAATATAAGGGAGCATACTGTTAGGGTTTTAAGCTATTTTACACGAGTCACTATAGGAGGGAAAATATTAGGCAAGATAAGCCATTGTTCTGTTCTGGGAAGAGGAATCCATCAGTTCCTATAATGGAATCATAGAGTTGGGAAGAATCTCAAGAGTCATCTAGTCCATCTGACCGCACAGATGTAGGATGCATTATTCCTGTCAATTGCTTATCTAGTGTCTTCCTGAGAACTTCCGCTGAGAAGGATCCCATAACTTTCATAAGAAACTTTGTCCCATTGTCCCACTCTTCCGAGTACAGGAAGTTTTTATAAACCAGTTGTTAGGAACCAGCCATCAGGAAAGTCTGAGGAAAGGGCTCTCTTTTTGAAAGCTGCACAGGCTCCTCTACAAGGCAAGTGGAGCTCTGAACAAGAGCACGGGGTGCATCCACATGAGCAGGAACGTGCGTTTCCCTGGAGGCAAACAACAGAAGCACAACGTGTGCCTTTGTGACTTGTCCCCAGGGAACGCCTGTGCCACAGCGTGTTGCCCCAGGTGGGGTTGTGGAGGCTGGGACCAGCAACTGTGATGGACCCACCAGGCTTACACCGGAGGTCCTGGGGGGGGTCTGGGAACCCCAGCCACAGCAATCCTGCAGTTGGGAGCCTAGCCAGAAGCTGGTGTGTGGCTCCAGCTGGCCAGGCTTTGGTTCTGGATGTCATATGTGCTGTCCTACTTTTTTTTTTTTTTTTTTTTTTTTTTTTTAGATGCAGGGGTTTTTGGCTCCGGGAACTCCCAGGGTCAAAAAAGCTGCAAAACAGCAGTGTGGGGAACACCTGCATGTGTGGTATGTGACATCTGCAGTGATGCAGACAGGTGTGTGGTGTCACATACTGCACATCTGCACTAACTCATGGAACTCATTACCACAAGTGTTTGTAGAGGTGGAGAGTATGGCCAGGTTCAGAAAAAGAGACTAGATCCATTCATGGATAATAGATCTATTTATACTTATTAAAACAGAACAGTCAGAGATATTTCCTCTGTCTTTTTATAAACCAATAATTGTGTATGCCAGGGAGGGAGTAGATCACTTTATACATATACCCTGCTCTCCCTCTAAAGCACCCACTTTTGCCACTGTCAAAGACAGGATGCTGAGCTATACAGAATGTGGCTCTAGCCCAGTATGGCACTCCTTATACTCCTATGTCCTCCCACATTTCCTTGGAAGTGAAGTGAAGTCTCCTGCATCAGAAGGGAATGTTCCACATTTACTTTGCTATGGCTTTCCAGATCATTTTTAATGTATTTATTTCAAAAAGAGCCCTGGCTGGAAGTTTCCATTTATCAAATTATTTGGCAACGTGACTGATGGCTGCTTCTCAGGTTGAATTTCTGGCATATTTAGCACATCCATCGGAGCTGATATTGCAACATGCTTCACAGATGGGATCTCATTTTCTTTCTGCATCTTTAACCCAGCACTTCCCCGAGCAAAGCTCTGAACATTCCCAATTTACATTGCTAAAGAATCCTGCCACCCTACTGCAGCTGTTCTGCATGGCCTGGGAAAACACCTAGCATCAAGTCTGCTTCAAACTTGCCTGAAGGAATACGCAGACACCCAAGACATTATTTCATTGCAAAGACTTCACAGCCACTTCATCTTTAGATCTGGAAACTATCAAAATGCTTTTAAAAGAAACCTTTTTTTATTTAAATAAGAGATAATCTTTGTAAAATCATTGTCATGACAGCCTGATGGCTGGACCTGCACAGGCATGAATTATTTTCCTGCTTTTACCTATCAGAAAGCCTTTTTTTATGTTACTGTCTTGTTTTCAAGGTATAAAGAGACTACTATTCTTAACTGCATGAACAGTTAGGAGCAACAAAAAAAAAAGCCAACATACAAAAAAATAATCCTTGTCTACTATCCTACTACCACCTTCAATTGCTAAAAATTGAAGGTGTTTGTAGGTTTAATTTCATTTTTTCTTAGACTGTCTATACACTTATTGCATTTCATTCAGCTTGGACAATGGAACTAAGCTGATCAGTCTCATTGTCTCTTCAGTCCAGGTTCCCATATTGATACAGCTATTGGAGTACTTCTGCAGACTTCCCCATAACACTAGTTTTCATTCTGCCCCATACATAGAAGATGACAGCTTCCAGGAACCCTGAAGTTATCTGGGCTATTTTCTGCTTTTAAAAAAAGGCCTGTATTTTATTGGGTTGCCTGCAGTTCTTACATTTCAAGTCGTCTGGGCAACATTACAAGGTTAATGATTAAGGCAGTGGACCCTTCATTGCAAGCAATAGTTAAACTGGGAGAGATGTAGCTGAAGCTCTAGTGAGCATGCCTTGTACTGGAGAAGAGACATGCCCACGTGACTTTGCATCTGTAACAGAAGAAGTTATTCAGCCATTCAATACATTTGAGTGGGAGCACTCCCTTTCTTGGTACATCTCTATTTATTTATTTTTATATACCATATTTTCCTTGCATACCACACACACGTCTCCCCCCCACCCAGAAAAAAAAAAAAAACAACACTCCATCTACCAGAAGTTCAAGTGTGCATTATGTGAGGAAATATGGTAAAAGCAGTTTCTACCACATACCAGGCAAAAGTAAATCTGCATGTGATCAACAGGAAGCAGAACAATGAGAAGGCTCAACTCCCTGGAGAAGCTGCTGCCACTCCATTACTTACTGCAAGGAAAGATCGGGTTTTTCTCTTCATTTTGCCTTTCAAAAACAAGGTCGTATCTTATTGTGTGTGTTGTGTGCAAGGAAATATGGTAATATATTACATATGGGCATTTGTGGACATGACAGCTTCCATGCACTGCATATTACATGTCTGTAAGCCCAGAGGCAAGACTGCTGTATCATTGATACACCACAATTAGTAAATGCTAAGCATAGGGAGAGTAGGATGTTAAATCAGACATATTGCACCTCCCCTCAGAGTGCAGCCAGAACCGGGTGCCAGAGCTAAGCTCTGCTGCTGCCTCTCTCCCCCTTCTTTGCCTGCTGCTCTTTGCTTTTGCCTGGGTCTGAGGCCCCAAGTCCTGCAAGTTGGATTGTGCTTTGGGGTGACCTCCCGGCTCTTGTTGTTTTGCTTTTTTAAAGTGCTTGACAAAACTGCCACAAAAGGAATTTGGCATCTGGGATCTGTGACAGACGCAACATGACCTGATTTATGAAACATAACTAAACAGCTAGGACTGCTAAAGGCCAGGATTTACACGTCTGTGTTCCTAGAATGGCCTTCACTAAATGCACTTTCCTGATCATCTGCAATACAAATGCCTTCCCTGAGTTAGGTAGTGACCTGCAGTAGCATCAGCTACTTTATGGAAGCCAAAGGGCATATCCACACAAGCACGCATGTGCATCTTGCCACATCTCAAAGCATTTGAGATGCTGCAAGAAGCATGTGCAACACTGAAAAAACATTCCCTACACTACAAATTTGCAGCACGGGTGCAAAATTAGACCCCTATCCAGGGGTCAAAAAAAACTGAGGAGGAAAAAAGCTGGGTAGGCACCAGAGGCTTGGTCCTCCAGAGATGCTCTGGTAGCCAGCCAGAGCATCTCTATGGCAGGCACTCACCCTGGTGGTGAAGCACGTGGCCAGTCCCACCCGTTCCACTAGCCCCACCCCCCGCCCAAATTGCTGTCCCACAAGGCCCCATCCCCTACCTCCCCCTGATTCCCCACCCCCACTTGCTGCCTCGCCTAGCCCCATCCCCCACCTGCCCCCAAGCCCTTCGATCACTGACCCATCTGGCCCCAGCATCCCAGCAATTAAAAATAAATAAATAAATAAGCAAGCAAGCAAGCCCCCACTCACTGGCAATAGCAGCTGCTATGGGGTCACTGGGGCCATGTGGCAGAGCATGGGGACCAGGTAACAGCTGCAGTGGCCTCAGCTGCCCAACAGCACATGAAGCTGCACAGCACCCTGCCAACTCCTGTTGCACCCATGTGATGGGAAATGGCAGTGCAGGTGCCAGGCAGCCAAGGTTGAGCCCCACTGCATGAGGGGACTCTGCCATGAGGCCCCAGTGACCCTGACAACAGCTGCTACTGCTGGTGAGTATGGGGCTATTTTTTTTTTGAGTCCCAGACTTCTGGGGCATCAGGGGCAGGGCTGGGTGGGAGGTGTGATTGGGGATCTCCACTGCTCCATGCTGGACAGGGGGTCTCTACCACAAGGCCCCAGAGCCCCTGCTACTGCTGGTGAGTGCAAGACTTTTTTTTTTTCTTTAAAGTGCTAGGAGGCTGGGGTGGAGGTCAGCCATTCGGGGTCTGGAGGTGCAAGCAGGGGATGGGGCTAGGTGGGGCATCAATCCAGGGGGCATGGTAGCCCCTGCAGGAGCCATGTGGCCCCTTTTGGGGTGGGGGGGCTGTGGCCCCTGTTGTGGGGGCAGCAAAACATACAGGTATTTAGAATTAATTTTATTATGATGAGGGAGACACTGGTAGGCTTCCAAATTTCTTTAGCACTGTAGATATATCACTAAAACATTGCCCAACTGATCACTC
This sequence comes from Crocodylus siamensis, assembly GCF_052110815.1. Lineage (NCBI taxonomy): Eukaryota > Metazoa > Chordata > Crocodylia > Crocodylidae > Crocodylus > Crocodylus siamensis. The sequence goes on along the minus strand of NC_143409.1, from coordinate 13,039,085 downwards.
TCTCTCTGTCTCTCACTCTCTCTATATATAGCGGTCTTTTGTTTTAATTGTGGAGGAACATGGATCTTGGGATATTTAACAGAGTGACTATGGGACTTTTTTTTAAAAAAAAAAAAAAAAAAAAAATGTAAGGGATTTTTCAGTTTTCCAATAGGGAACACAAGAATTCCTGCTTGGGAGGCCAGTGGCAGGACCCAGGCGGAGTAGCCTGCTCAGAGCTGGCACCTTGGACCCAACTGGAGGTGGCTGACCTCCTGGCCAGCTGGGGCCAGGAGAACATGCTTTGACAGTTCAAAGCAGGCCACCACACTGGGAACATCTTCCGGGCAATAGCTGCCCAGATGGCCGGGCAGGGGCACACATGACAGTAGTGCTGCACAAAGGCCAACCCTGCAGCCACAGCACACTGGAAGCTGAGCCAAAGGAACAGATGCCTCTACTGGCTGTGCAGTCCCCATCCAGGTCTGGCAGGTGTGCAGCAGGTCACAGCCAGGCAGCAGCCCCCACTGCCAGACTGCTGCAGTGGGTAGAGGGTGCAAGGAGCTCTCGGGGCTGCTTCAGCAGTCCAGCTGGCACAAGGGGTGGGCCAATTGGCTGGGCCCCAGAACTTCCTGAAAGTAAGTAGCCCTGACCTACTTGCCAGGGCAGCTTTTTGTACTGCCAGGGCCAGGACAGGGCAGCTTTTTATACTGCTGGGGCCAGGACAGGTGCTGGCCCCAGGCTCTAGCTCCCCCTGGCGGTAGATCCAGGAGGAGCCAGGCAGGGTTATTTTGCCCCAAGTGGCACAATTTACCCCACACCAAAGTGCATGTCTGGGCACATGCACAGAGGCAAAAAGCCCGGGCTCAAATTTGCACTGTTTCTATTTGAGCTGCTGGAAGCGCATGTGCTTGCATGTGTAGACACACCCAAAGCATCCATCCTGTGAAATACTGGCTACCTTGTGATAGGCACAGGGAACAGAAAGACAAAAGGGCCCGATTCTTCACAGACCTAGACATCGGCGATCCTTTTCACACCTAAGAGTCTTTCATGCCTACTTGCTTTAAGTTAAGAGGGCAGTATAAATGGCAATGCAAGAGAGGAAGCAAGGGAGGATTGTGCCCTAAAATGTTTTTTTGATTCTGTGTTGATGATATGCAGTTTTAGTTCTGTGATATTGTAGATATTTCTCTTGCATAGAAGAACAGAATGGAAATGTCCAAGGAAGTCTTTGCCTTTCCTCACGCCCATCTGTTAACATTTATTAGGGCCACCAAAGTACTTCTGGCACTTCCTAGTCTGCCATCTCTACATCTGTCTGCCATGCTTTCCTATTTCATTCCCCTCTCACCTCATACAGGTTTATTGTTCATGATAGCATCCAATTATTTGTGTAGAAGTTTATACCATGCTCAGCATTATATTACCTGGGTGCCTCTTGTGCAATGATTCTAATGACCGACTGTATCTACCCCATCAAAAAAGGTATTTTAGTACCTCAGACATTTATGATTGTATCCTCAGAGGTCAGGAAACAATGACACAGTGAAATTGAGTACTTTGTCCAAGACAATTTAGGAAGCCAATGACAGAGCTGGGAACTGAACCCTGCTCTCCTGGATTTAGTCTCATGACTTTGAAGTAGATAAGGACAGATGGCTTTTTGTAGGCAAGTTCTGAATTCCTAGCTAGACAATACCTTAGAGGCTCCAACCTTACATACTTTGGTTTCTTCAAAACCAACAAGAAAACACTGCAGGAGTACCAGTACACACCACAGCATGGTAGACAGTTGCTCTAAAGAAGCACTAGTAGTAGATTCTCCACCTTTTTGACATAAAGAGATGCCCCTGTTGGTCAAGAAGCCTGAAGTCAGCACACCTGTTAAATCCCCAACCACAGTGCCACATGTCCACCCACCCTCAGCAACAAGATTAGCAAAATCATTAGATTGCAAACTCCCCAGGCCATATTGAATTAGGATTAGCAAAACTGTGCTCATTGACCCTTTGCACAAACTTGTCAAGGCCTAGCAAAAATTCTGTGGTGCCTAAGATTAACCTAAAACCCACAATGATTTTCAGGTAGAAGGCAATGTAGCAACTATCATCTTGGGCATGGGTGAAGCATAATTGGGAGTATAAAGGTAGAGTTTTAAAGACAGTAGGTATGGGGAGAAATGATCATAAAGCATGCTTATACATTTTGGGCAAACAAGCTAATAAAAAGGTAAGGGTATAGAGAGTTGAAGGTAAGGGTATAGAGAGTTGGTTGGACACATCTTCAAGATTGCTGAATTGATATGCTGTCCTGCAGAGCCTAAGGGCTGTCTGATCAACACTTGGGACTGAGCAACCACTTTGCAAGGTAAGTAACCCACTGCTTGTTAATACATTGTATTATCTCTTAATAGACACAGTTTAGAGAGTGCAACTCTCATCTCTCCTTTTGCATCTCAACCGTTACCATACCTTAAGCACAGCTGTTCAGGTAACACACTTCTGCCTTTATTTCAAAACCCACCCGCTGACCTCCATGCTGCACCAGTATTGACACCTACATCCACCCATTATTATTGTCTGGGGGCACTCAGACATGAGGAGATATAGTCTGAGATTAGAGCTTAAAACAAAAAAAAATGTTGGGAGAGAGAAGGAAGGTTGTAGAAGGTCTTTTCAGGCACCTCCAGGGAAAATCATCTGCCAAATCTTAGGCAGGAAGGAAGAGGATAAGGGTGCAACTTCATCACACCACCTCATGTTTTCAACTCAAAACTTGCATGCACCCTAACAGACCTGCAGATGCATCCTACACACACCAGCTCCCCATGAACCCACGGGTCCTTAAGGAAAGATTTGGATATCTTTGCTCTATCCAGCTCATTACCTACTTCAAAGCAACACTAGGACTAACCCAGCAATCTCCACACAACAGCTCATTAAATGAATTCAGTGAAGAAAGAGAAAGGCTTGTAAAACGAATTATGAAGTAGCAGGGAAATTACATTTTTTCCCAAGCTAAGTAGCACGACAATTGCAACTGATAGAGCAAATTAAATTCTAAATGCGCCGGTGATTTGATAGATATCATTTTCCTAAGTGTTACTGAGAAAATGCCTTCTTTAGGAAACAGAGCTAAGATCCAGAACATACTCAAGTCCTGTCAGTTTTGGGACCTGATTCGATTATGCAGAGTTCATTAACAAAGTTAAAACAGAGCAGGAGAGAGCGCACACAATTTCTCTATGGTACAGAGTCCCTTTAAAATAAAACAAACAAAAAAAAGCAAAAACAACCTCCCTCCCATCCCCAAGCCAGGAGTTACAAAGGAAATGCTTAGGAAAAAATGTAATGAGAAGCTGACAGTCTAAAAGAGAGATATTTGAGTAGGGGAAAGAGTGGTCTATAATACCAGAGTGGCAGCAATGAATATCATTCTCCTTACCATATTGTTTCTCCTCTCTGACAACACTACTGCTCACCTCTGGAAATCATTCAAATACTAAAATAAGAATGGAGTAGGAGAACCCAAATGACAGCAAAGCAGCCTGGGAGAGGAGAAAGAAGACCTGGAGCCTTTCACCTTGGGTGCATCATCTTGAACTAAAATCCTATCCAAAAGACATTGAAAACCCCGAGTGTCTGAAGGCCATAAGGCAGACCTTGCAATAACTTGGGAGTCTTAGTCTGCTTTGTAAGTGGACACACATCCTCACTTTAATATGGCATTTTGTAGTCTGATTGGGGACGCCAAAGTTTAAAGATATACATTCTCTCATCTCTTGCCTACAGTGATTTTCACAGGCAACAGAGAGATTGTAGCCCAGAATAGTCAAAAACAAGTGCTTAGGACACTCATCTGGCAGAAGGCACAAGGTTCAAGTTCCTGTTCTTGAACTTCAATCCTCCACAGCCCACATGAGAGCACTACTCACTGAGACAGAGTCCATCTGTCTCTAGTCTAATGAACATGTGTTTATACCAGGTGGAAAAGCTTTAGCAGGAAAGCCTTGCTAGAATATCCATTAGTGGGCAGAAAGGGCACACAGCTGGGATGTAAGAGACCAAGTTTCAAATCCCTGACCTAAATCAGGCAGAACCTGGGATATGAATTAGAATCAGCTACATCACAGGGGACTGTCCTAACTACATGACCCATTACCCCCATGCTTCCCCTACTCTGCTGTGGTGACTTTCCCTTTATTCCCTACACACTCGAGAATAATTTGAGTCAGTAGAACATGACGAGCATCTCACACTGGTTTTCAGTGCCAGCTTGTAGTAGAAAGGCACTACTAGGATGGGAATGCAGAAAGGAAGAGCTACTTTCAGTAGCAGAAAATGCAATAGCTTTGCTTGAACCATGCCCAGCCTGCACACCCAGTGCAAAAAGCTTACTGGTTACAGCTTGCTCTGTTTCAGAGAAGAAATAGGGCTGGAGTAGGACAACTGGCATTTCTATGCAACCTCCCATTCACCCTGCTTCAGGAAGTGCTAGCACCCAGCGAGGAACTGCAGAGGTGATGAGTGCGCTCCGTTCCACTGTACTTTCTCAATGGAGGAAAAGCAATATACCCCTCATTTACCTTGGCAATAGTAGATGTAGACAGAGGAGTAGTCAATAAGCTAATAAGGCTCTCAACAGCAAAAGGACTTTTCTCCCTTCCCCTCAAGGCTGGCTTTTACTTCTCAAACAACTCCCTTTGGCAAGCCGACAGCTCTTTGAGGTTTTTCACTCTTTCTGCTTAGCTGCAGGTTGGTTTAACCAAGGCCTGCAGGTGACCTTAAGTCTATCACCCAGCCCCCAGACATAGTATCCAGAGAGCACCTGGAGACAGCTAATTAGCCACAGGCAGGCCAAAATCAGTCCCTTAAAGCACCAGCCCATTCTGATATTTGGTGTCTTGCCTCCAGAAGCAGCTAACAACTTATGATTACTCTGAAACGAAAATGTCCTTGATAAGGCCCTTGACAAATTAAGTACTGCTGTATTCGGATGGAAGGAATTCCTTTCTTACCTCTGCTTTTCCACTTTGCATGCTAGGGTAGAAGCTTTGGCCACCCCTATTTTAGCAAGGATGTGATTATTGCTCATAAAATTATGCAGCCTCTGCAATCAACCTAACCCTAAAACAATACCCTCCCTTGCTCAGCCTGCCTCTGTAATATGGACAGTAGATTTAGCTCAATTCAAATGTCTCTGGCTAATTTATACAGTACTACATTGACCTTTTAGAGTATACCCCACAGCACTGTGAGTGACTGGAATTTGCTGCCAGACATGGAAAATGTGCTGCTTGATGAAATACGGGTTTTTTCATGCTGTGATTTGAGCTTGATATCAGAAACCTAGTAGCAGCTCTATGTTCTTTCCCCATCCAAAGGAGGAAAAAGCTCAGCGGCTCTTCTGGGCTATATTTCATAGCTCTCCCAGATAAACAGATTGCTGATTGGGAACCTAGCATGCACAGGTTATTCTGAGGTCTCTCTGGCATTGCAGGGATGAAATCTTCTCCTCCTCTGTGAAAATGAAGAGTTTGGGTAACTTCTCCATGCCATACAGTCCTGCAGCATTGCTGCAATGGGGCCAGTGCTGTGCTTGTCTAGACAGGTGTGTTGAAAGAGCTGGCTGTAAATTTTCCCATCATTGTGAGTAGTGTATGTTGAACTCCACTGGACCTACTTCAGCTTCATTTGTAATTTTCAAATCCTTATAACTAGTTTATGAATAGTGCCCAGGCTCTGGAAATAAGAGTCTCTGAGGCACTTAGGAGAACTCATGTGGCAGAAAGCAAGCACAAACTGAAATAACAACAAGCAGTTATATGCTGATTTGCATCATCAAGATGCTTAATTAACCTGCTGAAAAGGCTTCCAGGATTTCTGAAAATGGCTGAGGCTGAAGAGCACTCGAAAGGTCATAATATGAGAAGATGGCATAAAACAGCTAGACCCTTGAAAATGGATAGTCTGTAAAAAAGAAACAGAATCATAGAAAAAGTGGGATGGATAGGACGTCAGAAAGTCACCTTGTCCAACTCCCTTCTTACTGGAGGCAAGATCATCCCCATCTAAACCATCTTATCTAACTGTTTGCTGAACAGTTCTTAAAAATTTCCAAGGACAGAGGGCCCACAACCCCTCTAGATAATTTGTTCTAGTGTTAACTGCACTCTTTGTGAAAAAGTTCTTCTTAATATCCAACCTACATCTCCCTTCTGCACTTTAAGACTCTTCTTCTTGTCCTGTCCTTTCTGACCAAAGATTATAGTCTATCACCTCCCCCATTATAACCACCTTTCATGTATTCAAAGACTGTTACCGAATTCCCCCTCAATCTTCTCTTCTGCAGTTTATTTTTCCATGGTCTGAACAACCAGATTTCCTTCTATAAAGTGACAAGCACTCTAGATAAGGCAAGAGCAGTGGATTTGATACACCTTACACTTTAACAAGGCTTTTGACATTCTCTGTCAAAATGTTCTCATTAACAAGCTAAGGAAATACAGACTAGATGAAAGTACAGTAAGGTGGTTATATAACTGGTTGGATCAACGTATTCAACAAGTAGTCATCAATGGCTCGCTGTCTAGTTGGGAGAATATATCAAGTGGGGTTCTCCAGGGGCCTGTACTAGGTCTGGTATTGTTTAATATCTTCATTAGTTATTAGAATTATAATACTGGGTACACATTTAGCAAATTTGTGGACGACACCAAGTTGGGTGGCGTTGCAGATACTCTGGAGAGTAGGGCTAGGATCCAGAACGACCTGAATAGATTGAAGAAATGGTCCATAATCAATGAATGAGATTCAGCAAGGACAAGTACAAAATCACTCACTTCTGATGGAATAACTGCATGCACAAATACAGACTGGGAGTGACTGGCTAGGCTGCTGTACATAAGAGAAGGACATAGGGGTTACAGTAGCTGAATATGAACCAACAGTGTGCTCTTGTCACGAAAAGAGCCAACAGGACCCTGGGTTATATTAACAGGAATGTCACTTGTAAATCAAGGGAAGTGATTCTTCTGCTCTATTCAGCACTGGCAAGGCCTTACCTGGAGTAGCGTGTCCAGTTTTGGGCTCCGCAAATCAAGAATGATGTAAACAATTTGGAAAGAGTCCAGCACAGAGCAACAAAAATGATTCGGGGCCTAGGACACCAGACTTATGAGGAAAGGCTGAGAGAACTAGAGTTATACAGTTTGGAGACAAGAAGTCCGAGGGGGGATTTGATAACTGTCTTTAGATACCTGAAGGGCAATTATAGACAGGATGGAGACGGGCCTTTCTCTGTGGCCATAGGGGATAGGACTAAGGGTAATGGCCTCAAACTGCAGCAGGGAAGATTAGGTTGGAGATTTAGGAGGGATTTTCTCATGGTGAGGGTGGCCAAGAACTGGAACAAGCTGCCTAGAGAAATAGTGGCATTTCCATCCTTGGCAGTTTTCAAGAGCAGGTAAGACAGATGCTTGGCTGGGATGGGCTGTCAGCAATGATCCTACATGGAGCAGGGGACAGAACTAGAGGGACTTGTCAGGTTCTTTTCAGCCCTATTTTCCTATGATCCTATAACTCTGAATAATGCCAGTTTTTCCAACCTTTTCTCATGTTTTCTAGAGCATTCATTATTTGTGTTGTTCAATTGTACCTCAAAGCAAGACTGTTACAGAATAGGTAAAAAGTAGGTGTCCCTAGGACAAAGGGGAAAAAAAGTGTTATACGAATAAAGACAAAGCATCATGGGTTGAAGGGCAATCACTACATTCTGTAGCACTGATGCTTAAGGATACAGAATTTGTACTGGACCCTTCCTATAAAGCCCTTCCTAAATTCAAGAGAATGGTTCTTCAGAAGTGGAACAGGAGAACAGAGATGAACTTCAGGACAGCAGCCACTGTGGTACACCAACATCATGCACCATATTGAAAAGGGCATCTGCTAATGCATCATTTAAGACACAGAGGAGGAGGGAAATGCATAACATATGCGCCTTTTCTACCAGTGAAGAATTTCACTACTTCCCCGTGCTCCAGGCCCCATTTGTCAGGCAGCTCCAGATCTTAGCTCGGTGTTCTCCATGTTCTCTCCACGCTGCTGGCTGCCTTGACTAATTGGATCTGGTATCATAACATGCATTTTGCCAGACTAACTGCATTGTCACTGCTGAGCAAGCCAAGTCAACTCCACAAGAACATGTGGACCATGGGGCTCAACAAACAGCTGATGTATTATGCAAAAATGCGTGTGTGACTTTATACAGAATCCTGCTTCTGCCTCAGAAATCTGCTTTGCTACTGAACCAGCCTTGTCCTGTATTGCTAAGGACATCTACATTCAGCCAAAACCATTAGCTGTATTCGTGTTTTGTCTGTTCCTTCTTCAGACAACAAAGCACTGTTCAGGGCATTACAGTAGGATGCTGTGGAGATGGCTTGGGTGTTGGAATCAGCGGTTCAGGAACAGAGAGGCACAAAACATGAAGAAAGTTTCCTGAGAAGTTTTAAACAAACATTCCCACCATTTCATTTTGCTTTGCTGGGTTTTAGCTCTTTGAAGGACTAGTTTTCTGAATAATGAAAATCCACATTCTAAATCTTGCAACTCTCTAGAAACTTGGGCCAGGCAATAGATTTACTCAGCCACAGCCTCTTGTTCACTAATAGAGAGACCTGCATGAAAACTGAGTTGCATTTTCCACAACTGCTTGTGTCTACTTGACAGTCAAACCAGATACTGTGTCCAAGGAAGAAAGGTCAACAGTTTTCTCTCATTGGCACCAGTGTAAGCTAGGAGCATCTCCAGTAAAATCAATGGAATTATTTTAGGGCAAAATCCAGTATAAAGAAGAGGAGAATCAGCCCCAGGTTGTTTTTCTTTCTGGTTTTCTATAAACATAAGCTTTTCATACATGCAATACAATACAATATAATATTCTCATACAGACACATACTTCTTCACATATACAATGACCTGTTTCCTTGGAAATGTCATCAGAAATAAAGAATGAAGGAAGAGGGGGAAAAAGATAAAAAGGTAAAACAAATGCACTTAAGAAACATCTAAGGAAACGTTAGTGCTGGTGAAAGTTTCTGGTACTTTAGCAGTTTGGGCCATATACCTATGACAGACAATCAATCCGGGATACAAGTGTCCCATCAAAAGATGTGCAACATGGGTAATGGTTGCTTCCTACCAATATGTCCCATCCCATGTAGAGAGACTACCTCTAAGAATGAGGGAAGCATCTACTCTATATTTGGTCTCCAGCCTCTCTCCTGAGACTACCAACAAAAGCAGTAACAACGGTGCTAGTTTCAGTGATGTAGTACAGGACTCATTCACTAGAAACTACACAAGATGAAGCCGTTGGCTCATTTCACGGGGGCCGCTGGCAACTGGACTGCTTGTTAATGCAAACATTAGGCCCCTGGCCCATGTTACACGGAAGATGTAATTAACCAGTTATTAAAATGCAATTAACCAGTTTGTTACCCAGCCACACATTAAAGCAATTAATGGCATGATAAAACAAGAAATAAGCTAGAAAGTTATTACAAAAAATGCATGTAATAACTTTGCAGCTGGTTCCTACCATGTCATTAATGGAACGTGTGGCCAGGCTAGGGCTGGGCTCCCCGCTGTGGGAGCTTCCTATTTGTCGGTGTGGGGGGAACCCAGGATCATGATCCAAGGCTCCCCCTGCACCAGCAATAAGGTGTGATGGGATCTGAAGCTGGATCCCAGAGTCACACCTCCTGCCATGCATGTGCAAGTGTGGGGACCCCGCATCCAATCCCACTGTGCCTTCACTTGCACATCTGCCAGGGACCTTAGGAACATGGGACAGCGTGTAGCCTAACACTTCAGGAGCACTGGCTGTACTGTGGGATTGTAGAGGGTGAAGTCTAGTATACTGACAGAATCATTGGAATAAGAGATGTGCTGTGAACGGTTATTGTTCCAGAACAGCATGACACTGCCACCTAGCCGGACTGCTACAGTCAAATCCTCCAGCTGCTCAAAAGCAGGTATCTCCGCCTCCCTTCTTTAAGGATATCAGATGAGAGCCCTATTGAAGAAGCACATTTTTCTTGAGGGTTGTCTAAGTGCAACAAGGCTCTGATCTGATGTGAACCCTGTTTCATTAGGAGATACGTCATCTCCAGCTTTGAAAAAGTTATTCAAAAGAAAAGAGCATGAGCCTTCCATAATTAACATGCAGTGCCAGTTGCCACGCAGGGAGCAGGCACAGTTATAATAACTTGAAGTCAATAATTCATAAACTATAATGCATTATTAATCAATTATCGAGGCCTGAATTACATTTAATGAGATTAAGCTGATTGGAGTGCTAAGCTGTTTGAATCATATTGATTTAATCAATGTGCTTAATTAAACTGTGTACATTTTCCACACAATCATTATTTCCCGGTATCCTGCTTAAGTATCCTCTTTGCTATTCACATTCTCTGCTGTTCTTTGCTCAGAAATTGTTCTTTGTTGAAAATCTCTAGTTAAAAGTAAAAGGTCTTGTTTTCTTTTTAGAGAAAAAAAATCAAAGTAGTAATACACCATCTAACTGGCTTGTGTTATCATACAAGGAAATGGGCAGATATAGCTCACAGAGATGTGCAGAACCCTGAGTGCTTCTCTGTCCTTATAGGAACTTAGACAAATACATCCCATAGGTCTCTATGTATATAGTCTCTCAGTTTTGATAACACAATGACATTCTGAAGACTTTAGGCTCCCTAGCCTGTAGGGCATCTCTTTAGGAGTTTTTCTGGACTTGTGAGTCAAAAATGGACCCCACAGAAGATTTTCTTAAACACTAGTAGATGCCACTGCCTCTCCACATTAACATTATGAATGGCTTTTTCAACATACCATAGGGAGTAAGTGCATAGGGGAAATATCTCCCAAACATACCAGTTATTATAGCTATAAATCCATTTACTTCTGACATCTTTTATTTTAAATTCCCTTGACCCTGCTTCAGGGCCCACTCACATTTAACTTTAAACAAACCACCCCTATAACTAATGCTGAACATTAGGGCTGTGTGAAGCTTCGGTCCCTGATTTGATCTGGCAGAGATTCAGCCCGATGCGGTGGCTAAATCTCCAAATCCGAATCAAATCGGATGACCCTTTAATCTCTCTGAATCGATTCAGAGAGATTCAGACAGATTCGGTGATTCGGACATAGAAGCAGCTTTTAAAAAATGTTCTACAAACCTCTAGGTAGCAGGGGCTCCAAACGCTGCGGTGCTGGGGCAGATGCAGTGTCCCACAGAAGCACGGGGGCTCCCCAGCACGCTCAGCAGCAGACTCAGAAGTGGACCACCTTGGAGTATGCAGGGGGGGCCCCCCCACACCCTCCTCAGCTTGGCAACTGATGCCTCCTGGATCTGGGGGGGCACTTGGGGTCCCGCTATAGCCAATCACTGGGTCAGGAGGGCATGGGGGCCCCCCCAGCATGCTTCCCAGCAGACCCAGAAGTGGACTGATAGTATGCACATCTACACATGCACATTTACTGCACAGTAACCAAAATTCCTGGATGGTACAGGTGCCTGTCTACATGTGCATACCTATACTGCACAGTAAATATGGTGACTTACACTGACTGGAGTGTAAATTTGATCACACATGTATCAAATTTATGCCTAATTAGTTACCACATAGTACCACATGTGTAGACACATTACTGCGCCATAACCCAGGGGGCCTCCCTGCTAGGTTTGCCCAGCCACTAGGAGGAGACCCTGAGTCCAGCCCTAGGGCTCCTGGCTGGCCACCTCTTCTGGCTTAAATCTGGGACTAAAGTTAGTCCCAAGTGCTGGCAGCCATGTGGCTGGAGGCTGGAGCTCCCCACGGTAGCCACAGGGCCACATGGCAGGCTACTCTGACCTGGGACTAAATCTAGTCTCGAGTCACCTGAATGTGTAGGCACCGGCCTATTCCCACTTGCTGCACAGTAATTTACTGTGCAGTAAATTTAAGCTGGCATAAATGAATGTGTAGACATGCCCAGCATAAAGCATTTTAAGATCCTTATATGAAAAGCATTGTAAAAGGCTGGAGTATTGTGAATTGATGTACCCCTTATAGTTCAACCCTGACAAAATAATAAGATTTCAAAGATTTCTTTTAGAAGAGATCAGCCATTCCACCTCAATGCACTGTGAAACAATGAACCCATAATACTCAGCTTGCCTCACATTACACAATCTATAAGGTCTATAAGGTACCACTCTGCCCTGTCTTCAACAAAGTCTTAATTTACCAGGAGCCTTAAGTTTGTAGGTTTTAATTCTGTCATCCATTAAAGTGACAGGACACTGAAATGTTTGTGTGAGTTTTTTAAATGAAACTTTGATCGTTACCTGGTGTTAACTGGTTGGATCTTTTATTTATATCCCTTTGGAAGGTTAATCCATCCAGTCATTTTGCCATTAACTATAATTTCCTGTTGTCCCTAAAGGCTAATCAGCTGGTAACTCAGCCCTTTCTGATGTTACTGGCTCCTGCTGACTGTACCGTACCTAGCTAAGCAAGGTTCAGTTGTGCTTGAGAAACATTTCATTTGAATTAGAAAAGCACTCACTGTTAGATAATAGCAGATACTTATGTGTATGCACCTCTTCTGTGGTTTCTTTGAATATGCACTGCCTTCAATGGGACTACTTGGGGTTATTTATTTTCCTTCCTACCATAATTACTTATTACTTATCAGTCACTGCTCAAGAGGAAGGGCGGGGGGTACATCTTGTATGCATGAATTTCTCAAACCTGCATGTTTTATGCCTCCCAATGCCCCAGCTCTCCTGTAAGGCTAGATGTATGGAACAGCTGTTGCAGATACAGGAACTTATTTATTAAAAGTGCAGATCTATTCTGAAAAGGGTCCTTGCATTGCTCCATGTTTATTTTCTCTCAAAGACTCCAGATCAAATTTGCTTGTGCTTAATTTGCTTGAAAAGCAGATGTCTGTTCTACAAACCAGCCAGGCAAGCTCAGCTGGGCTGGATTCTGATGGGCTTGTGCTTATTCTCTAGTAAAACAGAAGCTGTGACAAGTGAATTTAAATTAAAGACATCTGGTTCAAACTACATCACCCCTAAAACTTGAACTGTGGGAGACAAGGAACCCCAGAAAATTGTGAAGGGACCTGGAGCTTGCTCCAAAATTGAATTAACCGAATCTGGTACCAAGTGAGTCAATAATTGGAGGTCACAAAAGTTTCAATTAACACACATAGTTTATTCTATGGGTAGAAGGACCTACTTGTCTCTGGCAGGAGAAGCATGTGGGCCATAGATCACCAGGCTGCATGTAATATGCTACAGGTTCAAACTCTGCAAACTCTAAACTAGTGTGCTCCCAGTTCAAAGGAGGAGACACAGTTCCCTTCACTTGGGGTGGTAACTCAGGGATGAACTGAAAGAAGAGCAGAGCACCTCAAAGTCCCATTGGCTTCACTGGAAGCTGCATGAGCTCAGTGCTCACCAGGATATGACCCTTTGTTATTCTTGCAGCCTCTTCTCTTGCTTGAGATGGTCGCTGCCCACCCTCCAACCCACCTCCCTACCCCTCTGAAGGCTGACGAGGGTCAGAGTAGAACAAAGCCACCAAAATGTAGTTTATTCCATACTAGTTATTCCCCATGACCCTCATTAAGTTAAAAACCACTTATCAGTGATGACTTTAAACCTGAGGCAGGTGCAGCATGGAAGCTCATCACACCCATGGGAGTTCATACAAACCTGGGTTCCTACATTATTCTACAAACTGCTATTGTCTTCCGAGGAAAAGCTCTCAGAATAATTTGTCAGGCTTCCTTTGCACAGAACAACTGTGTGAGGGCAAATAGAGGGCAGAGGGGGAAAGAGGATAAGACAGAGGACTAGGGAGGTGGTGGCAGACAACCCCTTCCTCTCCTGAAATAAAATCCCTACACACTGGGAAAAAGACAGCCCAGTGCTCAGAAGACAACTGGAGACTTTAGTGCTGGGCGGAGAGGTAAAGATGCCACAATATTGGGCATGTGTAGACAAAACAGGGGCCCTAAATTGGAGCAGTGGGTTTTTAAAATCACCACTTCAATTTAGGGCCAATTAAACCCCCATATCGTGCACACATCCCACTGACTTACCTGCCTCTCCGGCGAGGAGGGGAGCGCAAGCTGCCAGTGGGGGGAGTGGTCCCTCGGCTGCGGGGATGGCTGGTGCTTCCCTCCATGGCAGCAGCAGCACCCGCCTGCAGGCACCCGGCTCAGGCAGTCCCGGGGGGCACTGCAGCTATGGAGGGAAGCACCGGGCCTCCGCACAGCTCAGGCAGGCAGGCTCCAGGGAGGGAGGGGAAAAAAAAGATCAGGCTTGCTGCTTTTCCTGGGCAGAGCCTGCCTTCCCAGGCTGCCTGCAGGACTTTCTGCAGAGCCGCAGAGCTGCATGGAGCCCGGTGCTTTGCTGCACGGCTGCATGGGCAGCAAACTAAAACTTCTCCGCAGGGTTTTAGTTTGCTGTGCCTCAAGTCATGTTAGGCACATTACGCCACCGAATCTTCTACGGTGACTGGAATTAATGCACAGTACACCGCAGAGGTGTGCAAACACCAACACCATTAAAGCAGTGCAAAAGCATTTAGCCCACTTTAAAGTGTTGTGCACACACACCCCGCATTTCATCTACACACAGCCACTTGGTAGCTGCACATGAGCAGGGAAGGGGAACAAGGGCAAAGCAAAAGAGACACAAAGCACAGCTCCAACTCTGTCACCAGGGTCCTATACTCTACTTAAGCTCAAACTTGTGGAGGCTTCAGGGCTAGAATGAAACCTCTTCCAGCCGCTGGCTTTCTAGTCTACAGTCTCAACCCCCAGGAGACACTGGATGACTTTTGACGTGAAGCTGTCTGTCAGTATGAAGATGCCACAGTATAAAGATACCATGCACAGAAAAGATGGAGAGAGAACCAGAGAGAGCGGTGGGCTCGTTTCTTTACCTATTAATCTCATCATCAGGACCAAGCACCTCATAGCAATAATTCAAGGGTATAAACAACGTAACAAAATCAACTAAGGAGAGGTGAAGGAAGGGGACAAAGTTACTCTGGCTTAAATGAGCCCTAGGGCCTCTATAAACTGAGTGAAAGAAGAAAATGCCAAACCCTTTCCCTCACTAGGCTGTGGGTGATGCAGTCTCTGGGAACATGTATGGCTTGTGCTCCTTATTAATAAGGTGCACGTTAATCAATTCAACGCCGACAAATTTAACCATCCTTGGCCCACATTAATCAAAGCCTGACAAGGCCGGCCTAGGAGAGTCAAGAGAGAAAAATAAAGCATGGTTGACAGAGGGGGTTGTACATTGATCTTTCCAGTACCTCCTACTCCCCCACCCACCAGTACCTCAGCACCTCCCGTGCCTGAAGTAACTCCTCCCTATCCAAAAAAACCCTGCCATCATCATATTGATTTCCCTATTATTCCCAATCCCCTGCTGAGCTCTTCCAGTGCCTTCCTCTGCAGTGATCTCTCTGTTCCCCCTCCTCATGTCTCTACTACAGAGAAGAAAAAAGGATTATCGGGCATTAAAGCATGAGCATACACAACAATTACTCAGCCCTGTAAAACTTTATGTTTTATCTGTGTTGTTGCTGCTATTGAAAAATCTCTCAAGGAAAATGTGTCTGTGCGTGTGTATATACATATAAAAAACAGAAAACAAATTTGAAAGGGAAGCAAAACCACTAAAGCTCATTGGAGATATGAATAGCCAACAGCCCTAGAAAAGAAAGGAAAGAAAAAAGGGCCATCAACAATTTTTATTCACTACTCTCTATGCCTAGTCCTCCAAGGATGCAGCTGCATGTCACCTCCCTAGCTGGAAGGCATATCCACACGGTTTGTACCAAGCAGCAGGAGTTCTTACTTGGAAATCTCCAGCCCCACAAGGCTCTGGTCTTTCTTCACTCGAACGTAGTGGGCTGCATTTGTAGCATGTGATATACTGATGGACAGGTCCCCTCCCCCCCACATCAGCCGAACCACTCCAAAGAAGGGAGGGAATATCACACTGGCCAAGAGGAC
This sequence comes from Crocodylus siamensis, assembly GCF_052110815.1. NCBI lineage: Eukaryota > Metazoa > Chordata > Crocodylia > Crocodylidae > Crocodylus > Crocodylus siamensis. Next base: position 13,023,003 of record NC_143409.1, on the reverse strand, counting down.
TGATGAGTAAGTGCTGATCAAGCCACGCACACTAGCAAAAATTAGGCTCAGTGTATCCCAAAAAGCCATATTCGACAAAGCTGCTTAAACAGTATTAACCTATACATGATTGTTCAGACTGGCCTGGAAGCTGCCTAACAGCACAAAACGTGGTGTGTATTTCTCTAATAATACAACTAATATCTTTCACTGCATGGTATAACTGGTGTTGACATTTATAAGGCATGGTCTAGGTGGACATGGCTCTCTGAACGTCCAAGATAAATGACTCAGCCTGGCTTCCAACGTTTCTGCCCTGAACAGCTTCCAAAGCAATTCAGACAATGCTATTTGGGGAGTATTCTTATTTAGCTCAGTTGGTTCACTGCTGGGTCTGTGCAGAGCTCATACATTCTGCTTCACAAGGCTTCACACAAACACTTTCTTTGGTTTCTGTTCCTAGAGCTTCGTGCTTCACAATTCTTGAACCCCAGAGCTCCACGTGACATTCTAGTGACAATTGCAAATTGTACAAAACCAGAAGTCAAAATCATCTTTTCCCCTGCAACCTGAGACCAAGCTCTCTCAAAATCTGGATTTGATTTCAGAAACTGAGCATCTTAAAGTGTCTGGCCATTCCCATCGAGAGCATAGCTCTGCATCTATGCAAATGATTCATAAATCTTACTGAACCTTTTGGCAAACCTATTAGAGTTTGTGACAAAACCTCACAGCATGCAGTTTTGGCAAGAGTTTGGCTTACCCAAGCTTTTGAGGTGAGTGCTACTAGCCTCAATTTTTGTTACTGTGCGCTGCATTGAAATGTATCCCCATTCATTGCCTAAGACAAAATCACATCTCCCGACATTTTTAGATTCATATCTTGATTCTGCTTAAGGGCAATATGACAATCAACTGCTTATCATGCTGGCCAGTGCTATCTCACTGATTACCTGTGCCCATACCCCCTTCACTATGTTTCTAGGCAATTGTTGTCTCTTATGTAGACTGTATGCATTTGGGGGGCAGAGACGGTCTCTCCTATACATCTGTATTGCATCCAACTCTATGGGGTCTTGGTCTATGCTTCAGGCTCAGAAGACTGGCTGATCTGATGATGATGCAAGGGCTAATAGTAGGGATGTGTGAAGCTTCGGTAGCCAATTCAATCTGGAGAAGATTCAGCCTGATTCGGGGGCCGAATCTCCAAATCCAAATTGAATAGGGAGACCTATTAAAAGGTTCAAATTGAATCAGAAGCCTCTGAATGGATTTAAAGATTCAGGCAGTCCCCACTCACCGCCGTAGGGAGCTGGACCTGGGCTCTGTGCCAGCAAGTAGGGGGTGGGGGGATGGAGGACCCATGTCCCACCAGCTCCCCCAGCTCCCCCACCCCCTGAATGCCCCCTCCCCAGCATCCCCCCATGGCTGCCCTGCCCAGCCCCAGTGTCCCAGCACTTTAAAAAAAAAAAAAGCCCCACACACTGGCTGCAGCAGCAGTGATCAGGCCTCTGGGTGCTCATGGCAGAGCCCTCCATGCAGTGCAGGGCAGTGGGAGTCAGCGGGGATTGCACCCCCACGCCACACCTGGCATCCATGCAGAAGCTGTCACATTGTGCTGGTGCAGCACAGCTTGAAAGGGCACCACACGCTGTCCAGTAGCTGAGGCCACTCGGGCTGAGTGCTGCTGGGCTCCAGGTGACTGCCGGAGCAGCCCCAGCTCCAGGACAGCCCATGGCACCCTGCCAAGCCATGCCGCACCTGCATGATGTGACAGCTGCTGCATGGGTGCCAAGCAGGGAGGGGATCCTCACTGCCCTGTGCTGCACGGGGGGGCTCTGCCACGAGCCCCCAGAGGCAGCCGGTGAATGCAGGGGAGGTTTGGGGAGGGGGGGGTTAGTGCAACGATGCTGGGGCCAGGTGGGGCAGCCATGGGGGGGCTGGGGGAGTGGGCAGGGGGTGGGGCCCTACTCGCTGCCACCATACCCATGCCGCCAACCCTGCTGCCGCTGCCTGTTTGATTCAGAGGAGATTCAGCCCAATTTGGAGGCTGAATCTCTGAATCCGAATCAGCCGAATTTATTCGGGACAGCGATTCAAAACACCGAATCAAATCACTGTCCCTGCAAACCGGCCAAATCCAAAGCGGAACTGAATACTTGCTGCTTTCCCCAGGACCTCTTATTAGTGTATGTATTCATGTGTCCCCTTCAATGGCAGGTCTCAAGGGTTAAACCATTGGAAAACACATTGTAAGCTTTGTTTCCATTACCCGGGCTCTGTGCTTTTGTGTCTGTGTGTCTGCAGACAATCCATTGTAGCTGCACTGCGATGCAGTGTCACAACATCATGACTCACAGGTTCCAGAGTTATACTGTGACTATAACATCTAGTTGGACACCCAGGTAGGACTGGCCAGGAAGCAGAATTTCTTTCTTGTCTGAACTGGAACAAAAAAAGTGAGCCCTTTCAACATTTTCCATTAAAGGGCCAAAAAACCCCAAACAGAATAGCCCAGGAATTAGGGATGTTGGTTGTAGCTATGTTTGTCTAAGGACATATGCAGACAACACTCTGAGGTAGAGGTGCTATCTTTTATTAGACCAACTAAATATTTGCAAGAAAATGTTTTGCAAGCTTTTGGGCTCACATGCCTTTCATCAGGCGAAGGAGAAATTAAAGATGGTAAGAGTCCTCCCAGGCTTCTACCTTTGCCTGATGAAGGGCATGTGAGCCCGAAAGCCTGCAAAGAAAAAAAAAATATTTTTGCAAATATTGAATTGGTTTAATAAAAGATATCACCTCTATCCAAAGAGTTTTGTCTGCCCAGGAACTCACCTGGTAAGAGAGCCACAGTCAAGCCCTGTTTAGATTCACGAGGATGATCCATAGCTTGGCTTTCACCTTGAACGCCAGTGTGAGAAAGGAACATGAATCTGGGCAGAGAAACGCTCATCTTTCCATGCCAGCCTGCCTGTGGCACAAGCCTTCCTAAATTCTATATTTCGTTCTTCAAACACCCCATTAAGACCTGCTTCAGCTGTGAAGCTTACAGAACATTGCCAGCAGCTAACAGGTAGGCAGGTTATGATCTGCAATGTGCCAAAAGCATATCCATCTGAAATCTTACCCATATTATTGTTAACTTACTCTCCCTCTCCACTATCCCCCTTATTTGTTTGTTTTATCCACCTGTTCTCTCTCACCATTAACCTAGATCAAAGGCACTTTAGGGTCGGGATTATCTCTTTGTTTCCTGAGCATATAGTGCCTATCACATCAGGGCACCCAATCAGACCTTTAGGTGCTATTGTAATGTCAATAAAGCCAACAATAACCATTCCAGAAACCGAGGTTTCTCTCTCTTTTACGCTGCCTTCAGTCTCAGACTATAAAGCTGTTTGTTTGCAAGCACTGGTAAATTTTCATCCAGGGTATACTTGGCAACTTCTGTGATTTTGCTTTAAAAATTCACCCGGAAACAGCACATTTACAATTGGAAATTGTGCTAATACCGAACTAAATTCTTCCCAAATGAAATGCCAACGGATGCTTTATAATAGAAAACATAACCATACTTTAGTCACGTTGTAATTTCAGTGTTGTTACGGACTCTAAACTGGAATCAAAAATGGAACCAGTAACTTTCACCATCTCAAAAAAGAGGAAGGACGCAGAAAACCATAAATGGTACAAGTTCCCTCCCAGCTCTATATGGTAGTAATCAATGCTGGTATGTTTTTTCTCTTTTAATTTATGGGTCTAGCACTCCCACTGATGTCACCGGGAGTCCCGAAGTATAGCAAAATGCACATGTAAGAAATGATGTGATTCAGAAATCCTTTGGAACTCTGTATCTTAATGATGTCTCAATGAGGAAGTGATCTACAAGCCCTAACTCTGCATCCCAAATAGTCCTCAAAGCCATTTCACAGTTCATACATCTTGCTCTGGAATTCTTTTATCTCTATTTCCATGGTGAGTTAACTCTACGGTGAAACACAATAAATATACCTACTAGAATGCACTAAATAAACCAGTCATTTTCCAAGTATTGGGAATAATGGTGAGGAAGAAAACTGTGTCTGGGGGAATCTACCAAGGGCATTCAAGGAGACTGAACGGAATTACAAGAGAGAGAATTTGGCCAGGCAATATTGTTTGCTCCTACATCTGGGAAAACATGGATTTTGCAGTTTCTTGAAAACAAGAAATTAATTCTGATTCAGAATGAAAACAAGCATTTTTTAGGTTGTACATGAACTGAGCAGTCAAAAATGGTTTCTGGGTGACTGAAATGCTTTGATGTTGAGCCTTCCTTGGAAATAGCATGGAAAGAAATTCTAACACAAAAAACGGTGTCAAGCCAATAATGAGAGACATCTCATTGTTAAAATAAGTTATAATGGGCCATCATACATTTTTTCAGAGTTTTTGTAACTTTTTCCAAAACGGTTTTATGTTTCACTTGCATACTTACGGAACTGCTCCAAGTCGTTGCGGCTTTTAGACTCTGGCATGGCTGTGATGGTGAGTAGAGGACATGGGTTTCCTCCCAGAGTCTGGCACAGTGTTTGCTGCCTATAGAAGATTTTCTTGGGATTCCTGGTTTCTGCCAGCATGTCAAGATGGGCCTGAGCAAGAAATGAGGAAGCACATTTATGAGTTTAAAAGCTAATTTTATTTCTGTCATGGTAGGCATAATGCACCCATCATCCTGGCATGTGGATGCTAATTCCCTCTATTAATACTCATCCCACTATCCTCTTCAGATTCTTCTGTCAAACAGGACCGTCTCCCTTCATACCACACACACCTTCGCAAGCAACTCAGCTTGCTTTGCAGGGTAACTGAGGCTGCACCATCACTGTCCTCAGACGCAGGACTCTTGCTCACATGTTAGCTTACTTGTGCTGGTGTGTCTCTTAATGTAAAGAATTTTCTTGCATGCATACAGTGCAGGGGAGAGCAACCTGCTCCTCCTTTTTTTCTAAGGGTCGTACAGTGGCACATGAAAAAAAAAAGAGCTATAAATGCATTTTTGAGGATTTCCTGGACTTCACCTGGATGCCACCCTCAAATTCATGAGCAGCTCTTCATAGCTGGTCAAAAAGGTCTCATGAATGTTGTCAGTAAAAACATTGAAAAATTAAAGTCTTCTAAGGGGTTGTATTTGAGCCCTGAAACACAGATTGTTATTTTCTATTGAAGTTTACAGCCATCTTTTTTTTTTTTATCACTCAAGGCATTTAAACAGAAATCCAATATTTTTGCAGGATTTTTGTTTAAAAGAGCCTGAAAAGGTGTTGTTTAAGAAGTGACTCTACTTGCCACTTTAGAGACAGACCCACTCACCAGATACGCACTGTAGTGCCTGGACAGTGCAGTGACTCTGTTTCAAATATTAAACAGCATTGTTGATTTGTGGTTTCAGTTGTGTTCACTAGTTTAAGTGACACTGCAGTGTAGGAGGCACTGCAAACGTTGCAGTGTATTGGTCTCCATTAGAAGTCCAGTGCAAATACCCGAGTAGGTTCATAACAATAGGACATTTGGTTCACTGGAAGCTCAGCTAAAACTCATGAACTCAGTTCACCAAGCAACCCTCAGATGGTAACAGCTTTCTGTAGTCACTAGCCAGGGCTACGTTTCAACTAATAACCAAGAAATAAGACTGTTAATCCCATTACCAATCCCTGAAGGCATCTGTTCTTTCCACTCCAGTCCTCTAGTGTACACCTGAACAAATATAACTGGAAGGGACACTCACAATTATCTACTTCATAAACCAACATGTATTCCACTACAGAGAGTGATGGACAATGCTGTCATACAACCTCTTTCATCAATTTAACAGGCTCCCTTTTAAAAAGAGGTGGGGTTTTTGCCCCACTACTCCTATAGAAAGGTTATTCCCAAACCTGTTTGCTCTAGTTAGCAACATTCTTCTAATTTCCAGCCTAATTTTTTCTATAATATTTTATATCTATTTATTCTTGTGCCAACACTGTCCATCATCTTAAATACTTCTTTCCCCCCACTCCCCGATGCTCAATGCTTTCAGAGTTATCAGTCAGATCCTATCTCAGCTTTGCTAGCAAATAAGCCAACCCCTACTATGCTCTTCTTATTTGCTAGGCTCCATTCCCTATTATTCAACTCTGTAGCCCTTTTCTACCTCTTCCAGTTTCAGTTCATGTTTCTGAACCACAGGTGACTAGAACCTACTGAGTATTGCAGCTGTGGTCTTACCCATGCCCTTGTATACTATCAGTAATATTACCTATTCAAACCGTCTCTTCCTGATGCATCCCAGACTCACATGTGCCATTTTTGTGGCTAGGACAGCAGCCCATGAAAACATTTGGCATTTACATTTTTAAAAAATGCTCTTTGCAAAATATATCCAATTACTAATGGCCAAAAGACAATGCTTCTACCTCAAGTGAGGTTCCTTGATGTGTGTGTGTGAGCTATAAATATGTTTGCAGTTATTAAATAGATAGAGTATTAGAAATGTTTCCAAATGACTAACTCCAGATGGAAGTGTATCATCTTCCCGAGTGAACTATATAGTTAATTGAGCCCCTGGGTTGCTAATCGCGTTTAATTTATTACTGAGCCAGAGGAAAATACATAGTTTCCCATGGACAAATGTGCTAAAAGGAAACATTCTGGCCCAGAAATATGGGTTAGAATTTGTTCACAATACACCTTACAGTAATGGGAAAAACATGCAAGTCCCATCACTCAAATGATTTTTAATTAACTAGTCAAATCTGCTTTTAAGAAACTATTGGAGAGAACAATCCTGCTTAGATGGTCATGTCTGACTACTGACCCATCAGGTCTTTCCAGTGTCTCATTCTCATTCACCAACTTTTTGAAGTTCTCACTCAGCTTAAATTAATTCAGTTTTGGCAAAGGCAACATTTGCATTGATTTCAATGATTATTTCTTCCTTGAGTAAGTAGTGAAGTGGACTGGGTTCTTGGAGATTTGGTCTTGAAAGTAAAAATAACCTATTTTCATCTCCACTTAATATATTTAGGAGCAGGAGAGATATTCAAGAGATGCCCACAGCATATACAGTCACAAAGCCTCACATGCCTATGTTCCAGAAAAAGAAGATATAAATATTTATTAAAATAACAAATAGATATTGTGCCATCATAATAAAGTATCAAATAGGCTTCCTTCATTCTCAGAGTCCTCTACTCTTCTCTAGGTTGTAGTATACACTTCTCTTTGCAATAATTGTTTAAATATATGCCAGGTTCAACTTCTGAAACTCTCTCCGTGCCTCACACTGACTGAAAGAATGATGGACCTAGTGTAAGATGGACTTGCAAGCATGTTTTGAATATGCTTGACCAGCACTATTTCAAATACGGAATGCAGATTTTGTGAGGTACACCAATACATCATTCCATATTATGTCAGAACCGGTAAAAGGAAAATTAACATTAATTGGCAATCATCTTTTTTGGCCAATGTGGCCGATAATATCACAGAAAAATGTACAGGTGCACAACCGCAGCATGCACACAGCCAGGAGTACAGCCTGGCACCTTGGAGAGCAGCATTCAGCCAGTAAGAAGTCTGTGGGAGGGAAGGGGCACGGGGGAGAGAAGGGATGTGGGAGGGGTGGGTAGATCAAGGCCCCCACAGTGAGGCAGGGAGTGGGGGAGGGGCAGGGGCTGGTTCTTCCCAGCTGGGGTGGGGCAAAGCATAGGATGAAGTCATGGGCAGCTTGTCTGGGCTGTGGGGGCATGGCTTGGGGGGTGGCTTCCACTGCTGTGTGCACCCCAGGGGAGGCACGAGGCGCTTGTGCCCCCTAGATTTGTGTGCCGAGCAAGCTGCCACTGTGGCCTTGGGGCTGGGGACTGAAGAGGGCTCCTCCCAGTGCAAGGGGCTGGGCTGGGGCTGTGGTCAGGTAGGTGCAGGCAGGGTGGGTGGCAGCAGTAGTATTGGGAGGGGGTACATGGGGGTGATGGCAAATTTTGGAATAACTGTAGCCCACCCCCACCCCATAACCCCCCCTCCAAGCACTGCCACCACCAGCCCTGCCCCTACCCACCCTGAGAGCAGCCCTGGACCAGACCCCCCCACCTGGAAGAGCCCACAGCAGCATCTTGCCCTCACCCTGCACACAAATCTGGGGGGCACATGCCCCCCTGCCTTCCCCAGGGTATGTGCAGCACAGGAAGCTGACTTCCCCCCACTCCTGACCCCTCCCTGCCCCCCAAATGAGCCACCCATGGCTCTGCCCTGCACCCTACCCCAGCTGGGCAGCACCTGCCCCTGCCCCAGCCCCACTCCCTCCTTCACCCTGGGGGCCTGGATCTGTCCCTGCTCCCACTCCGTCCCTCCCCCATGCCCCTTCCCACCCCCCACAGACTTCCCAGCTGGATAACGCTCTCCAAGCTGTTGGGCTGCATATTGCAATCAGATCGGTATTGGCCAATATGGCTGTTGACCATCAGTATCAGCCAAGAACATCTTTATCAGTGCATCTGTAATCTGTAGATGGAAGTGAATCCTTTAAGAGGGGGTTGTGGTTGAAATGGAAATGAGCCTAATACAGAGCATGTAGGCATGCTAGGCTACACACATACAGCTCCATGGCTGGGACTACATTAGAAAGGACATTTCATTTTCTTGGGTGATTTCTCCATTCTTGAGAAGGTCAATATGGTGTTACCAAAAAAGTCAGAGCTTTAGAAGTAGAGTGGGACCCAAATCAACCCACTCATCCATTTATCGCCCATAGCAAAAAAGCAAAGCAAAGGTGATTAATGGCAAAGATTACTAATTAGGCTGAGAAAAGGGGCAGAGGCAGCCCAAACTCCCTGCATCACTGCTTCTGGTGAGTTTACTTTCTCAGTCTTAATAGGGAAATAAAGGACCACCTAAGATTTGCCACTTCTCCCCTCTATTCTTCACCCTTTTAATACCACACCCATCTATTTGACAATGGGGACTGCATTCATTTCCCCCATAACCACCCAATGTCCTTCACCAGCTGGCTAATGAACAGCTATAGGAAGCCACAGGAGTTAATCTTTCCTCCTCAGGCTGACGAGCATTAGCCTTCCTTTTAACACAGCTGTCAGGCAATACAGCTCTATGCCCGAGGTTTATATTTTTTAGTGCATATATTAGCAGTGCAGCCTAATGGGAGCATCCATTCCTACTGCAGTTGTGACTGGTGCAGAGCAAACATCTGAAGCAGGCCTTGCACTTCAGTAATGCAGAGTACAGCTCCACAGGCAGTGAGTCACTGGGTACATCTACACATTCATTCATGTGCTATAATTACAGTGCATTAATTTTAGTACCTGTAATAACAAGTACTAACTTAATGTGCTATACTCAGCACTACTGCCCATTAGCGCAGATGAATCCTTTTTGTTTGACACTTAATGCCCACTGGACAAATCTACTGTGTATTAGCATGGTTTTTGCCAGCTACACAAATGCGCAGTAGAATTAGGCCGGTGGACATTAAGCATCTCATGTAGATGCGCCCACTATATCCTAGCAGTTCAAGATTAACCACAGAAGGGAAGAAATCAGCCTCTTCCTCCAACCTGCCATAAGCACTAAGAGCAGCTCACACTGAGGATGAGGACCAAGGAGCACAATGTGAATGGAGACGTTTGGTTTAGTTTGGTTTGTCTGGTGAAGTGCCCTGAGAAGCAAGATGACCCAGCACATTGGTGTAGGTAAATGTGCTGCCATGCTGGTCAGCACAGAATATAGTGAGGGAATAAAATAAAACTATAAATCAGGTGCCAGCACCAGTTTCAATAACAAAAAGTTCAGCCTTAGATTCTCATAAGCACATACAAATATCTCACGTCAGGGATTGTTCCTATGGACACGGCCAAACAAAAATACAAAAAGAAGAAGAAGAAAAAAGAGCATTATGGAAAAGACCTAGCATTCAATCAAAACTGTGCCACATCAAGAGCTACTCATGACCCAACCCCCACCTCCCTTGTTCCCATTATGAACACATCAGCCTTACCATCAGTGCTGAGTAGGTGTAGGGATAATGGTAAGCCAGGTAGCAGACATCATCTTTGTGAGGGAATGTAACACTGAAGGAAAGCGTGTAGTAAGATTTCCTTTGCGTGGCGCCTGCTGCTGCTGCACTCCAGCGGTAATGGTTTCTGGAGGAAGAGACAGGAACAGGCTGCTGTCACTTTTGTGTCTCCATGCAGTCATGCAAGAACCGAGCCACCAAAAAATGTTCCTCTTGGAGGAAGGCTCGACTATCTGCTGCCACTGGGCTCCAAGCTCAGCCATCCACTGCACAAACTCTAAGTCAAATTCAGGTGTAATCAGTCCGATTCCAGAAACGGACCGAATGCACCACACCATCCGGTGCCTCTGGACATTTTACAGCACACAGCAAGACACAAGTCAGGCCCAGTCCAAAGGCAAGAGGATCTGGAGTGCAAGCAGACATGGAGAAGCAGGCAGTTCAGTGATGGCGAGTGCCAGTGGGTAGGGCTAGACTCAAGCATGCGACTTGGGGTCCAGGCTCGGTGGTCAGAGGGGGCCAGAAAGAAGCAGCGAGTCAAGGTGCAGAGAAACAAGTCAAGTTCTGGACATAGCTGCTCCCTGCCAGTCATTAGGCTGCAGGTCTGAGCTGCCTCATCAGTAGGTAAGAGCTCATGCGGTTTGGGGAGGTGCGGCTGGGGATGGAAGAGGCTGTTTAATGCCATGGCTACATGATAAACTTAGTCCCCAGTGGTAGTGCCCTCAAGCCTGCTGCACACCCTGGGCAGGCTACCCACTCAACTGGAAGCAGTGCTTCAGGAGGGATGACTATCACTGTCACTCATCCCTCTCTCTAGCAACCTAGAGAGATAACAACACCACTTCTGGTTCAGAAGGCAGAGACAGTGAGCTTATTATGTGGATTAGGCTTAAGAGTCCCTGAAGAAATTAGAAGAAGCAGAAAATGTTAGAGCCCAAGTCATGTAAGGAAGTAGGCATCAAGGCCCCGACATGGGGAAGTAGAATAGGAGCTGTATTCTATAAAATAACAGGCAAACAGTGAGGTGCATGGATGTCAGCCAGGCAGTCTGGATGCCATCAAAGGCAAAGCCTCTGATTGAAGATGGGAATGGGAGGATCCCTCCAGTAGAGAAGTGGAACTGACCTTGTGCAGATTTGCAACTCCAGGGCTGACCCTGTGATCCCTACTGGATCCCTCCCCTTTAATAACTTGAAATACCGCTCTTCTCTAGAAGCCCACGAATCTTAGGGCAGATCTTAGCCTTTTCAGGAAACTTCTCTTGCAGGGATTCATGCTAATGAAGAGAGGGCTTCTGGATGAGCTGGAACATTTTCCTTCAGCAGAGATGAAGAACCAATTCATGTACTTTAGGAAGAAGTATCACAGCAAATTGCACCCAGAAGTACATTTCAAACAATATTTTTCCCACACTGCACCAATTATGCTGTTGCCGAACCTTCTGATGCTGAAGGACTGCAAGCATCTTTTTTTTTGACAAATGTTATCATCAGCATTGCATTAAAATGCAAACTACAGAAGGAAACCAAAAGATGCAATTTCAGCTCCTGAAATTTACAATACTAGTTTATTTTTCTGTTGTTGTTTTTATTCAAGGGGTTGAAGAGAGAAGATAATTATTCCTGTCAAATCCTCCAGAATAATCAGCTCTTCTTCATAAGAAATATGCAGCACAATAGCACATTTCTTTGCATGTGAATTTAGTAGTTATGCACTTGTGAGGTGAATGGCAGTGGTTAGAGCAAGGAATAGTACAGGCAGCCTCTTGCCTCAATGGCAAATTAAAAAGCCCGTGATTTAATGCTCAGCTGAGCCTACCCCTCTAAATGTCTCTGCTATTTGCAAACAAAACAAATTAAATTGAATGACTGCATTTGATTTATATCTATATATATCTTAAGTAATATTAAGGATGAGTTCATGTAAATGTATAATCTATATGGATATAATTTTAAGTTATATAATTGATCTTAACAGTACTTTGTATACATGCCAACTTCAGTGGGGCCATAATTTCACCCCTGCTTATTTTTAATTGAGGCATGAACATTTGTTTCTAGTGGCCCTAGATAACCACTGGGTTCATGAACCACATGCATAGCCTACATAGCAAGGACTCATTTCTCCTGTCCTCTATTTTGTTTGATATTATAATGGCAGTCATGGTGACCTCAATCTCAGTACAGTGGCAGGGGTCCCAAGATTTTCTGAAACAGTCCAAAAACATCTCCAAAGAGCTTAAGGGTGAACTCATAGGTACAAGGTGAAATGAGTCTGACAGTCAAGCTGCTCACTTTTCTTCCATATATTTTTACCCATCCATTTCCAGCACAAACCTCTACCATCTCCTGTGGCTCTACCAATGCAAAGTAATCGTGACCTAACCACCCCTTTCAAATCAAACCACCAGAGAGCTTTGACGCTATTGCAAGTCTGCAATGCAGCGCTCCTGTGTTTGGGCTCCTCAGACACTCAGCTCTCCCACTCCACCTCTGTCCTCACCTTCTCCACCTCCCTCCCCCCACTGCTTTTGCCATAAAGAAACTTCTCAGAGCAGATTTCTGAAATGCCCTCCTTCAAATCACTTCAAGATTCAGGCTCATCCCTGATGACTACAACAAGCTACATGATGATAGTCAGAATTTCACTTGGAGCCTCCTGGGGTTTCATTATTTTTCACTTATCCCTAAAGAGGCAAAGCTATACATGTAGCCAGCTTAAATAACCGTATGTTGCTATTACCAGTGCTCTTGTCTCCCCACACACCATTGTGTAAATGCTCTTTGCTCAGCTGTTATGTTCTTTCCTCATTCAGTTTGTAAATTTGATGGGGCTGTGAATCTTTCACAATACGGTTGTGTAGCACCCTCCACAGTAAGGGCTCCATCCTGGCTGAAGTGCCTAAGTGCTGCTGCAGTACAGGCAATAGATAATAATCCCACTGACCTCTGACAATAAGTGATATGATGCTGGGAAGTTTACTATGAATATATTTTCACCTCTGAGTTGTCTGGGCTCAAGGGGCAGAAAAAGATCATACATTCAGCAACTGGAACATCTGGTCTCCACTCCTTAATTTACGCTTCCTTTTCAAAATATTCCCAAAGTTTTGCATGCTTTCCAGAAGCTAATAAACTGGTTGTTAGAAAGAATATACGAGACCAAATGGTGGCTTTTATCAGCCTGCAGGCTACATCTATTATGCCTTTGAGTCGCTTTATAATAGTCAAATCATAAAGCTTGCTGTTCTCCTTCAAACATATTGTACAGGCAGTTTATTTCTAACACAGCAGCTACAGAAAGTTAATTAATAGGAATAATAATACTTATCATTTACTGTGTACCACACTTTTCATGTTCAAAGACCCTTTGCAAACATTATTTAATTAAACCTCACAACCTCGTTATCTGTTCATGTTATTTAGGAACTTAGGAGGTAGATAAATATAATTACCCACATTTTACAGATGGGGAAACTGAGATACAAAAAGTGAAGCAACTTGCCTAACACCACAGAGCATGCTGGGTGTGGAGCTGGACTGAAACTCAGGAATTCAAAGACTTCAAGCCATATAGCAGTACTGTTATCCACCTCTGGCATTCAAGTAGCCGGAAAACATCATTGGTTTTGGGAGCAGTGAGGAATGGAGCAGTGCGGGGTATCAACTTAGCCTAAGTTGGCAGGGGAAATTTCAGGCATCTCTAACCACATGGCCCAGTAGAAATGGAAGCTAAGCTATTTACCATTTTTCTACACTGACTCTCACTGAGAACCCTTTTGGTCCTCATACATTTCATCCCTATTGGAATCTGGACTGTTCTGGTTGTACTTCCCTGCGAGCCCTGTTCCTGCATCTCCAGTGCTTGTGAGGGCATGTGACACCAACTTTTTTAGCAATGCAGGAAACAGAGGGTGCCTCAGTCTAAATATGGGTAGGCAGCTCCTCTGGACCCTGGTGTACACACAAGAGGTCTAGTCACATGTCTGATGAATCGTGCCAAGACCTTCAACGTGTAGGCCTAGGCAAAAGTATGGAGGAGCGGAGGCTGCCCAAGACCTACCATCCCTCCTTCAGACCACCGAGACGGAGTTGTGGTTGGAGAATCCAACTGAAAATCCCAAAGCCAGACTGCGTCCAGATGTTCAGGGCCTTGACGGTTGCAGCTTCTGCCAGAGAGCAACAAATAAGAACTGCTGCCTAATGCCTCATCGAGGGCACACTTCTGTTAGGGTGATGTCCCTTAGCCTTTCTCCAATCAAGGTATACCCACAAAGCATTGTGGGCTAGGGTTTTGAGGCACCGTATAGTTGCCTTGCTTGGGAGGTAGCAACGTTGTGGTATTTTATAGGAGCTACCCTGCCACGTGTAGGTGATAATCTGGAAAGGTGATAATGAAAAGCACAGCCACAAATTTCACCCCTGCAAGATGGCTATACCCACTTGACCCTGACTGGCCTGCCAAGGCAACTATTTTTTTCTTTGAGTTCGAATCCCATTGAAAGCAGCAACTCCATCAACTGACTTGAAAGGGATGGTTTTTATTACCAAGAAAGCAGTAAGGCCTATGCCCACACTACCCTGTAGGATGCCTATACACGAGCACCAAGGGTGCTCCAATGCACTGGAATTCCAGTGTGTCAGAGCAGACTCGATTAACCGAGTCTGCAGGAGCGTGGCGATTGCTGTGCTCCAGCTGCCTCCGGGGTCTCATGTATCAGCTTAAAAATGGCGGTGGGGGCACTTGAACTAAAGCTCATCTAATGAGGATGCTTATACAGGAGATGTGGCAGTGCTTTAATTAGAGTGGCTCTTGGACCCGCTCTAATTGAAGCGCCGCCCCCCGCTCCTCCCCCTCCCCGCAACCTTCAGAGCACATGTAAAAGTGCCTGTAGAGACTACCCTTAGGGCTGAGGGGAAGATATGATTTCAGGGCATATTTAAGCATTTGCTTCTCTCATGGAAACCAATAAGGAGGCCAAGTAATGCCAAAAGCAATGGTTATTCTTATAAAGTGAATACATGGCCTTACAAAGAGAGGTGAAATCCATAGTCTCCTGCCACATATGCTACCAACCTACCACCTAGGCTTCAGTAATCGGTAATGACTAATGTGTAGTGAACTCTGTAGGATTCCAGCTGGTGACCTACAAACCAAAGGTTTGTTATCTCACTACCACCCTCAACCAGGAAACTCGGGGTTAGAAAATGAGTTCAAAATGAACTGCTGAACTGAATGTACAAACACTGTCTCACCAACTCAATATGTTACCGTTGTTCTTTAAATAATATGCTGGAAAGGAATATTATTTTGTGCATATTATAAACACCTGCCAACACAGCAAGTGAATTAGATAATCTTATAATAACTGTAACTCTGTTTACCATGGGTGTATCCTGTCACTTCCCAGGGAGGCAATAAAATAGAGCGGTATTGTCATCAAGATTTCTTTTGACAGCAGCATTGCTAATATTCTCCATAACATAAAATCTCTCTCATGAGATGTATGGGAAAGGTACATGATGGCAGAGCTGTGCTATGACATTCATCTTCATGAGTGAGCTATTCCATCTCCTCTCACCAGTGAAGATGAATGTCAGGAGAGATCAGCCAAGGTGTATTATGCAGACATCTTGTATATGTGCCTTCCCCTCCCACTGTCCTTCAGCTCAGAGGCTGCTTTAGATCAGAGATGGGGAGCTTGAGGGATTATAGGACTCGGGGTAGGTGGGTGGATTACCTCCTTTGAGTTTCCCCATATTTATGAATAGCTAACCTCTATTCAAAAGTCTGCAATCGCAGGCAGGGAGGTTTGGATGCACTTCCTGCCAGTGCCTTCCCACCATGAACATAACTCTGGGACTGAGGGATGATGTGGGGTCCCTGCACCAAAACACACTAAACAGGCTCTCTCCCTTGTGCTCCCTCTTCAACCAGCCTGGGGATGCCCATGATTGCTCCAGACATGGTTGTGTGACTTGCAGTCCTCCACACTACAAGCTTCTATGCCCGAGGGCTCTTCTGTTATCAGTGAAAGAAGAAGAATGAGCGGGAGAGAGAGCGTACGTGGCTGTACATATGTGAACCTAGAAAGAACAGCAGGTGAAAGAGATGATAGGCAGATGTCTTGCAAACATATATTGACATGTAATTTAAAGTACATGTGTAAAACACCAGATACTCCAGAACAGTGCATTGCTCTCCTATTGTCTCGATAAGATTCTGGTCTAAAATATGATTAGGAACTTAACTGCACACCCTTGGCTTAATCTTACCAGTCAGCTGCTATTTAATTACTCCACAATAACTGCTTTGTTAATGACATTAGGGGCTATTATTACTGTAATCAGCACATAAGCATTGCATAACCTGCATCTGTTGGTACCTATGCTATCTCACATGCAGGAGGCCATGCCACAAAATCCAAAGGCAGCAGGCATGCAAGGGCCAGCTATCTGTCTGAAGCTCTTAAGCTTTGAAGGGAACAATCTCAGAGGCAGAAGAGGTTAGATAGAAAAAGATCAGTGCAGAATGTTATTAGGGGAAAGCAAGATGGGTATTCAAGTCCTTACAGAGAAGGCATCTGTTAGAAAGGAGATAACCTGACCCTAACCCCCTCCCAAAAAGATTGATTTATCTCAGTTAGTTTTGTTGGTTTTATTGTTTCTTACTCCTGCCAAGAACTGATTTTGGGGCTGTGTGTTTCTCCTGAAAGGGGGTAACTTTTCTAGCTGTAACCACAGTGATACTTGGTGGGGCTGATGATAGTGTTGCTTTTGCTAGTGACAACAGTCACTTTTAAGCCTTTACCTATGCCAAATGTTTGAACCCCAACAAAAACACCAGGTTCTTTCATGAGGCTTTTCAAACAGCATCCAAACTATGCAATCACAGAAGGAAGAGATTGCTATATGCTGTGACATGGGAAATGCCTTTTCATAGTGTTGTGTTGGTATGCTGAGACCATCACCTCTTATGCCGACTGGCATTATCTCACTGTTAGCTTGTATACCCTATATCTGTATCCATCCTTTGCTCTTGCCTTATGATTATAAGATACGTAGGGCAAGGCACCATATTTCTGTCCTATGTTTGTAAAATGCTTTGCTTAGTGTGGTTCTGGGGCTCCTGTGTCCTATGGTAATTCAAATATAATCATAATCATCACCACCACCATTATGGAGGAATATGTGGTGAATGACCTATTTGGTTAGGAAAATCATAGATCTCAAATGTTGGAAAGACGCAGGCAATCTAAGCCATGCTCCCCTGCTCTCAGGCCAATAAAAATCAGGATAAAACCATTTAATTTAGCTAAAAACACTGAATTCCCTGGATACAATTTACATAAGATTTAATCATGTTGTGTTATTGATTCACTTCCATCCTGATCTGTAGCATTTTATATTGTTCCTGTCTTGGGATTCCCATACAGTTCAATTGATATACCTACTTTCTGGCGTGCAATACTCAAAGTTATTTCATTCTTAGACAACCCTAAATTAGCTACTCTTCAATGAACCCCAATTTAGACCTTGACATTCCTTCAATTACCTTAACTTTGTCCCACACATCCTCTAGCTCTGCCAGTGCCATCACCTTCTGGCCCATGTCACTCCAGTTATTCCAGCCATCAATGCCCCTTCAAGCCCTATTTCTCAATTGACAATTAAGTGCTGTTGATTACTTTCTGGAAGCAGTGGGAAAACTGTAGCAGGCCTCTCTCTGAACTTACAAAGTCTTAACCCTTGTGCTTCTTTCCTTGACAGTGATGACCATTCACGAGATACAGGTGAGCCAGGGGTGCCTATTTTGCACCTGGAAAATAAGATTGCTGGACTCCAGTGTCCTTTACAAGGCACAATCATCACTGAATGCTTGTTAAAAGTGGGGCTTGACCTGTTGCTTTTCGGAGACTGTAAAGTGCTGCAGAAACAGTCCAAGAAACCTAGATAAAGTGGGAACAGCCATGAAATGACAGGCAGGGCCTACCACACAACTCCCTCAGACACTACTGCCTGGGCAGAGAGCAGAGACAGCTCTAGCTACAACAGCACTATTTAAACCCTGTCCCAATTATTTTTGGTGCTGAGGCAAAGCGCAAAGGCAACGATATAGTTCCAGGGAGCGCCGTCTGCAGCAGACGTCTGCCACTTGGGGGGCAGAACGCCAAGTTCATAGCTAAGTTGACTGATGGTCCTTCCAACTCGAGGCCTTTGCAGTGTTGCTCTGGGATCATTTCCATATACCATCCTAGGCTCTGTCTAGAGGAGCTGATTTTCCTCTGATGTCAACACAGCACCAGGTGGTTACTGGCTACATCAGGCCGCATTTGAGTTAATTTTAATATACAGGGCCAAGCTTAAACTCTTGCTGATATCAGCTGGGACTAGTAGTTGCTCAGGCCAAGACTGAACTTGGCCTACATGTTGCATAAATTTCAGGAGAAACCCTGGCACAGACAGGAAGGGCAGAGCAGAGCACTGCTCCAGAACACCCGAGTGAAACCACCTAAAAATCACAGCTCACTCTTTGATGAGAGACATGGGTGACTCAGTCTCTTGGGAAACCCTCTCTGCTGCATTCAGCTGCTGCACATTGTTTTGGAGGAATAATGATACAAGTCGGGGATGGAAGAGAAAAACTGGTAGGTCTTCTACTCCATCTCTCCAGTAATTGGACTGGGGCTCCACTGCACCCATAGAAGCCATCGGTACCACACCTGTGCACTTCTGGGTGCACCTGAACAGGGCTTCAGGGTGGCCCCATTTTGTCTGCACCCCGCCCCTTCTCTCTTCCCACTTCAGACCAGAAGATGGGACATGCCACGTGCCCCCTTTCTCATCTGGGAGGCTAATGAAGGGTCCTGTTCACAACTGATCCTTGCAATTGGAAGCACAGAACACAGCAGGCTGGCATAAATTGAGACCGTGTATGAGAGAGGTGGCAGCTCTGGCAGCTGAAGGTTAGCAACATAAATACGGTTAGAAAGAAGGAAAGGGGACCCAACAGGTACGCACCACTGATGCACTTACTTGTAGTAACAGATATCATATCCCACCCGAATCCAGTGAGGCTTGCCCTGGAGAGCTTCCTTCACTGAATACATGACCGGTTGCATGCCTACATAAAACAAAGGCAATTTCAGGTGACATGGCTTCCTCAGTTGGGCGGGGAGAGGGAATACAACACACATTGTCATTACTTTGTCTGTGTCGCCACAGCAGAGACTTTAGCACAGGCTTATATATTTTCACTCTAATCCTGTGCTGGATTTGGAGGCAGCCACAGTTTGTGGGAAAATATGGTGAGATGAAACCAGAGAGAGGGAGAGAACAGCTCTCCCCTACTGGCTACTCCACAGCAGGAGACTTCAAACCGCTCTGCTTATATGAGGACTGAGTAAAGCAAGAGAGGCCTTTCCAGCCTGGTATGCCATCCTCTGAAGCATCAGAATATAATCAGTAGGCATCTCATTGTCTGGGATTCAAACTCGTGCCATAAAGGAGAAGGAGCAATGTGTCGTCTGATACCAAACCTTTGATAACAACAGCTAGCAGTGGATGCTTCAGAAGAAGGCCAAATATGCTTCCCTTAGAGCCATCTGCTCTTGGGTGCCCCATAAATTCCTATAGCAATGATAGCCATCATGTGCTATATGTTATATTGCAGGTCTCAGAGCTCTGTCCCTGAGAAAGGCAACAGAATATGCCCCTAAAGTGGCTTCAACACATCATTTCTGGGCTTGACACACCTTACATGTGCAAGGGCTAACAGGCTTGTGCTTCCTGGCAGCCACCCCAAGAGCACTGGGAAAGCAGTGTGGACATGCCCCTAATGACCAGCTTCTTACACCATAAGCATCGACCTCCATAGATGCACTTGGCCAATTAGTTGAACCAATCTTTATAAAACTCCCTTTCTATAGGCAAGCTTTATCCTCCTGTTCCAGCAAATATTTTGTCCTCTTTCGTGAAGAGCTCCACAGCTCTTTCCCCATCCAGATTTCTAACCTCCCTCTCTACCTGTTGCCTTTGTCTTCCTCGCCCACTCCATTGGCCTGTCTCCAGGGTACTCGTTACATCTGTTTCATTGCCTATGGGGGCTCGCATCCGAGATGTACAGGGCATCCCTTGGGGTCATTAATGCTGGGGGCTTATTTGCTCCCCCTCCTTCTCCACCCCAAAAAGCAATTTACATAAAACCTTCCCATTCCTCCTCTTCCTGCTGCCCTTGGATTCCTCTGGTACAACTCACCAGCATTTTAACAGCTGCCAAATGCAGCTCTGAATATAGGCAGACCTGTCCCATACCGCAACAGAAGGTGGAAAGGAAAGGCATTTCAAATGCAAACTCATCCTCAGCCAGGATTAACTATTCTGCTACTGCTTCCTGTGCCAGAGACATCCAAAATGCACTTCTGCTCAAATCTGTTCTCAAAAAACAGGCTGCCTCATGGGGGCTTTAGAGCAGCCTAGGTGCCCAACCAGCCCATGGAGTCAAAAAGGCATATGCGGCTCCAGGGCTACAGCTTGCATAAGACCCCATAGCAGCACAGGAAGATGCAGTTTAACATCAAACTGCCTCAAAGCAAAACATTTCAATGCTGATGGACAAAAGGAAAGACTCTGCTTTAATTTTCCCAGTGGGAACTTCAGATTTTGGGCCATTTTTACTGGGTTTTGGACAATGCTCAAAACATTCTGGGGAAAGGGAAGGATATTTGCTTTCTGACTATCAGTTTGGCTGGTTCTACTGCTCCTTGGTGCATCTTCGATGTGAAAATTACACAGTGCCATCTAGCTGACAGGGAGGACAGCTGGACCATCACAACACAGAGGCAGCCAGGGTTGTAAAATCTTGTCACCCATGCCACGGTCACAAGAGACCAGGATTGTTTGGAAAACTAGGATGAATCTTAGCCTGGGAACAGACATGAGGAAGGTAGTGAAAAAACAGCAACTCTTATCCAGAGAGGAAATGAACATTGCACACAGTGCTGGTTGGGCTATGAGCCTTGTTCAGCAAAGCCAGATAGGTTTTGATGCCTTCTAAAAGCAGCAGAAGCCACCCACAAAAGGATATCCTGAGCAGCTACACATATTGATCACACCCTGGTTTAGCTTCTGGAACATTTTTCCTCCTAAACATGCTTTCTTCATTCTATATTCATCCATTTTAAAGCTCACAAGAGTGACAGGATAGGTGCAGGCTATAATCACAGAGGTAGATGCTGTAGTGATCATCAGGTTCAAGAACCACAGGCATATGTGAACAAGAACAACATGCTTTAATTTGTGGAGCATACGCAATATCTGCAGACCCTTTGTCTGTCTCTCTGATTAACAGCTACTATGTAACTAGCTAGCTGCTGCCTGAGGGACCATCTCCCCATTCCCAATCCCTCAGTCTCCTGTTAGGAAACATCTTTAAAACATAACTTCTATCAAAATAGATGCCATGCAGCCTTCTACCAGTAAGGAACTAAGCCAACAGCACTGAAATCACTAGGAACTATACCATAAGCTTCAACAGGTACCATCGCGGGTCCAACACCCTTCCTCTCATGACCTGCTTCACTCTCAGGTTGTTGCTAGGTACTGAATTTGCCAGTCATGCCAATTTGTTTAGCCATTCAGGCAAATGGAATGAAAAAAACAATGCAAAATTCATTTTCATGTGGGATCTATATCAGTACTTGAACCATGGTCCTCAGGGGTAAAGGACAAGTCCTTCCCATTGCTCACCCAGCCATCCTCATAAACACAAGTGTCAAGTCTTTCTAACTTCCTTTGCTATTTGTGTGAGGTACATTGATCCTGGGATAGTTCCCTTGGTGATTTGTGAAGGTATCCACAGGGGTTCAAAAGGAAGGCACTTTTTGATATTCTGCACTGATTAAACTTTCTTTCACTGACCAGCGCCTTAGCTGATCTCCACTGGCATAGCTCTACAGAAACCAATGGACCTAAAGCCAACTTATGCCAGCTGAAGGTTTAGCCTCCAGCCTGCCTGTAGAAGAACTGAAAGCTGGGATTTGCCTGCCTATTTTATAACACCACATCCTTCCTCGTGAACCAAGCTATTAGCGGAGCTGAACAGAATATTTTATTATTCATGTTGGCAGAAAGCTCAGAAGGTCTGAAGATCAGATTTTATTTTTAGGTGAGCCTCCAAAATTGGGAATAATTACTGCAGGATTATCCAAATTTATTCAAATCACATAAACTCTTTCCACTTCTGCACCACTCAGCCCAAATAGATCCTCCTCCTTTCCGTCGCAGGCTCATTTTCCCATACCCTAGTCTCCAAACTCCTGACTTCTAATCCTAAAACAGTTTGACTGACTTTCCACTTCCCTCTCCCCAACCCTAAGTGGATGGTAGGCCCACCTCTCAGTGCCCTCGATGACAAAGAGGGATCCTTGTGCTGCCCTTCAGAGACCCCTTTGGGTTGGTTTTAAAAAAAAAGGTGAGCACAAAGAGAGTCCCGCTTTGCTCCCACTCATTCAGAAGGCTGGTCACTGCAATATGGGACCCAGAAGCAAAGGAGGGGATTATGGGGAGGAAGGGAGCCTTAGTCCCTAGGAAGCTGATAGCAGGAGGAAAGGTTGTAGCTGGGGTCTACTGAATTCTGGTGGGAAGGAGACAAAAGAAAGGAACGAGGCACGCTCTATACTCCAAAGGCCCCAGGGTGGTACCTCTGCTCTTATGGCTCAGAAGGCACCACAGCTAGGTAAGCAGGCCAAAACTTCTGCATAGAAGAACGTGGAAAGGTTGGAGCCGATACCATTACCCTCTGCATGGCAAGGAACCAATGCAGCCCTCCGAAGGTTCGTACCATAATTAAACTGGCTGTTGACCTTCTCACAGTTGATAACGTTGAAGCGGTAGGGAACAGCTGACTTCATGGCGCTGACCTCAAAGTAGAACCACTGGTGGTGCTGGCTGCTGTTCACATCAGCATTCATAATCAAATCATACTCAAACCTGGAAAGCAAAATATGCAAAATGGAGTTGGGGGCCAATGACAGGAATGGGGTGAGAGATAATGAATTTACAGTTACAGACAAATATCAGTCACTGAGCTTTGTATAACGGAGCTGAACCCAGTCATGGGTGATTCAGAGGGTGCCATCAGTCATGCTGAGCCTTTATTCATGACGGAGCTTGAACCAGGGGACCCTTGAGGTCCTTCCAGCTCTATGGTTCGATCAAAGCCAGAAGTACCAAAACATGTCATTGAACCTGTGTCCACCCTAGCACAGCATTAAAACATTGTGTACTGTAGTATTTCATTCCCTTCAGCTTCATGTGACCCAAATCTTGGCACATGATATGCATTCCCTCCCCTTTTCTGTTTCAGAGTCCACTAGCATTTCACCTTTTCATTTAGTGAATATTTTAAGTAGGCCCAGAGGTTACACAGGCACTGCACTGTTGGCATCGGTGCTACTTACCCATACACTTGTATGGCTTTGCGAAGGTTTCCCGATTCAAATTTGGAGAAGAATTTAAGACAATCTGGAGTATCTAAGCTGGACGGGCTGAAACAAAATACAGAAATACACCTTACTCTAAAGGAGAAGTAACTGCCCAATTCCACATTTGTTACCCTGTGAGGGAAAGAGCCATTCCCAAGTTCTCCATTCATTCCTCCCATGTTTCTATCATGCCCTGTTTTGGAGCCCTTTCATTTGGCATAAGCCACTTTGGCATCCTCTCCCTGAAAACCCTCACCAGGCCTCCTCTAGTTCTCCTGCCTCCCCTTATCCTAACAATAATTTCAAATCCACAAATCTTTCATTGAAATTTACTTTTGCAGGTTTGAGATCCTCTGGTTTTCCTTATGCTGTCTCTTCGCAAGGGCAGTAATCAAGTATCAGAGGTTGTGCCTACCACTGTGCCCAAGATAAGGTCTTACAAGTGGCTTGCTGCATGCAACAGTAGTATTATCCATTGGTCTCCTAAAAACACCCAGCATCCGGTTTGGTTTTCCTCCACAAATTGGTAGTTTCAGTAACTCCTCCTTTCCCCAAGCTATGGCTAGGAAGCTCCGCATTCAACATGCTTCTTATACCGAATCCTAGCTCTTAGGCTCATTGGGTACCTATGCACATGCCAGACGTCTTCTCTGATGTGTGCTAATTAAAGTAGCCTCCATGTCATGTGTATTCAGCATCCCCATGCTTTAAAATGATGGCAGAGACACTTTAAAGCTTATCAAATGGGCTGTAGTTAAATGCCCCCACCACCATTCTGAAGCACAAAATGCCAAATACACATGATGCTGTGGGCGCTTTAATCAGAGTGGCTCTCAGAGCTGCTCTAATTAAAGTGCCACCCCCCTCCATCTCAGAGCACATGTAAAGACACCCACTGTTTTTACACACATGACCAGTCATCTGATTTGGTAGTTATATGAATAGTAGCACACTACAAGGCATACCTACCTGGGCTCTTCTAAATCAAAGACAACTCTGCCTATCACATCACCTGGTTGGATAAGGCGACGGATATCATCAAATATTTTGGCCCTGAAAAAGAAAGACAAAATTGTGAGTTTTTCTACAGCCACAGGGGGAGAGGGAGAAAGACTCATTCTGGGGATGGGATACTTGTTGCTGAAGCCAGAACAGGCTTATGAATTTTTTTCCAGGGCTTTGATGGGGATTTTTGCATAGAATTACGCTAAAGCTAATTGTATTTTTTAAAAATGTAGTTCACCTGCTTGTTCTTTCACGTGAAATTTTTTGCATAACTCCCTTGACCAGAAAACATCTTTTCAGTGAAATGACTTATTAATTACAAAAATCCCCATTTATTCAACCTGTAGCACTAGTCATGCATGGCCAGCAGCATGAATTGGCCATAATGCAGCAAACTACCAGTCTATTTAGTACAGAATCCTGACTCCTACAGACGCTGTGAGAAGGATAATTTGTCCAGTGATATCTTTTATTAGACCATTAGCAGAGATGCTAGGCAGGCTTTCAGGCTTAAAAATGCCCTTCCTCTCTCACACTCCCTGGACCATCACAGCTGCAACAACACTATAGCACTACTCCTACAGAGGCTAACAACTGCTGGTTCTAATGAAATTGAGCCTCTCCAATCCCCAATCATGATCAATTGTATAATGTAGGGAAGATTTCCTTCCTGACCTTTTCAGCAATCAGCTTATACCCTGAAGCATGACATGATTATTTCTGTCTTAGCTATATGCTTACACATGCTATTATTGGTCATAAAAGCACAGCTTTCAAAGCATTAGTGCAGGGGGGCGGCGAGAGTGACTCTGAATAGGATTGCTAGATTTTAGTGACTGTAGAGAGTCCCCGTCTTTACAGAGTGCAGAGATTCAACAGAGTACAGATATTAGTGGTCTTGGTAAATGCCATGCTGTTAGTGTTGTTCAGCCTTACGGCTCAGTTTAAGAGAACAGAATCACCCCTGTCTCAGGCTGCCTGGACTCTGGTAGTTACTTGTGCTTGCTTTAGAAAAATGCTTTGTAAGGTTATAGCACATGGCTATCCATAGAGCCATAGAAAGAGTAGTTACAAGAGAGATTTCTCCCTTCTAACACAGTTCCAGAATACAAGTTTCCCTGCCAGCTGAACAACTTCAATGAAGTGAGGATAACAACGCTTGGCACTTAGGCAGGTGAGTATTTCTGGAGTCGCAGAGATTCGCAGAAGCCATGAGGTACAGCAAGACTTGTCTGCAATCAGACAGGGAGTCAATGGCAAAGGCAGGAGATAAGCCTCTGACTTGTAGTTGTGTCAAGACTTAGATGTCAGTCTCCCCAACCTCAAGAGAAAAATCTGAATAGAACAGTCCTGTAACCCAAATGCTCGCCCCGTATGGCTTTAAACTTGTTCTGCAAAGACCTAGGCAACTCAGTACAAATGTGATCATCAATACCTACCACCAGCCAGGCAGTAAGACATGAGTGACATATAAGACTCCTTCATACCGCAAGAATCTTGTCCCTATATCCCCAGCTCAGGAGAGCCCGTGTGATGATAATAAACACATTCACCTTTGAACTTCATATTTCCGCTCCAACATGGACTGGCAATAAGATGGGGGTTCATGACCCCAGAAATCAGACAATGCCAAAAATGTGTAGTCCGGAATGGACTTGGTGCTTCTGGCCTTAGCCATGTAGAGATGAGGGCTGTGGAACGGGATATTCCCCTGGTGTCTCTCCAGAAGTCCCTTTCCTACATCCAAGGCTCCCACTTCCCCAGCAGGGCTGGGACTACAGCAGCTCACAAACTGAGCATTAAATGTTTTTGCATCCCAGGAGGCCTCTTTTGGGAGAGGACGCAGCATTAGGCCGCAACTCCTTGCTGAACTTTTTTCTTCACCTAAGCCGTCTTCATTTTGGGCTGAATCTCCAGTGGTTTTATTTTCGGTGGTTTGAGCACCAAGACACTTCCCATCCTTCTCTGGGCCCTTCAAGGGAGCCTTCAAAGCCCTTTCAGCTGGCTCTGGCCTTGGCCCCTTGGTATTTTGGTCCTTTCCTCTGCCACGCTGCTGCTGCATGAAAGCAGCACTTGGAATGACTCGAGGACAAGTGACTGGTAGGCTCCTGAGCACATCCTCTGAGCCTCTCTCATCTTCAGACTCCAGTTCCAACTCCTTCAAAGAGTAAAATAAAGAAAAGAAATAAACACAGATGGTGCCTCCTTCCAGAAGGAAACCTTTCTGGGTAGAAGGAGAAAACATTAAATGTATAGA
The DNA here is from genome assembly GCF_052110815.1 of Crocodylus siamensis. NCBI lineage: Eukaryota > Metazoa > Chordata > Crocodylia > Crocodylidae > Crocodylus > Crocodylus siamensis. Next base: position 12,996,228 of record NC_143409.1, on the reverse strand, counting down.
CCTCCCAAAAGTTTGCTTCTCTCGTAACATAGGGAAGAGCAGAAGCTATGGACCACCTGCCAACACTCCTGTTCCCTCAAGTTACAGTCTGAGCAATACTCAGAAGCAAATTAGGGTCAGCCTGAGCTGGATGGGTAATTCAAGCCAATTCCAGAGTGTGCTAGGAAATTGTGGGAGGAAATTCAGTAAGTGTTGCTCTTCTTTTCCCTGCTTTCAGAGACAGAACTGCAATGTGAAGCCAAGGTCCTTGCTACTTACAGTCATTGCAAATACTGCAGCGTTCTCCATGCTGAAAGGACATTAACCCGGGTGCCCTTTGCAAGTTCAAGTTTGCATCGGTCTCCCTAAAGCCTCCCTGAACCTCACATGGAACAATGTTCTTCCTCACTTCTCACCTAGAGCTGTATGCCCTTGCACCAAAGGCAGTGGAAGCTTCCCCCTTGCTGTGCTTCAACCATGACCTAAAGTGGGAGTGTCAAACTCATCTGAGCCCATGGGCCATGGCTGGCACAGGACTCATCCACAGGCTGGGTTGGGCCCAAGGACTGGGCTCACATGCCATATGCATCTGTTCCAGGATGGATCCAAAGCAGGACCGCAGCGCACACGGCACCCGCTGGTCACTCCAGGGCTGCGTTTCATGTAACACCGGCTCTGGCCACTCCAGGATGGACGCTGGATCTAGCATGGAGTGGACAGGTACTGGGGTAAGTATTTCATGTAGCATGGTCCTGGAGCACCTGGACATCTAACCTGTGAGGCCATCCAGCACATCCTACATTGCCTGCGGGTCTACTCAAGACCCACAGACAGCATCAGGGGCCGGATGGTAGGGCTCAGCAGGCTGGGGCTGGCCCATGGGTCATATCTTTGACACCCCTGACCTAAATCAACTTTCTTGGTGGTTGCTAAAGTGGTTTACTCTCCATGCCCCAGTCAGACTCTGACATCTTATTTCTTGCTGGGGTCACTTGATTCCAGCTGACTTCCAGCTGGACCCGATGACCTCATGAGGACCCTTCCAGCCCCTAAAATCTATGAAAATCTATAGGAAAAAAAAAAACAAACTCTGTTGAAACCCCTCCCACAGCATACAAATGAATGTCCATTTGTGAATGTGAATTTTTTCCTAGGTGCACTAGGGCTTAGTCAGCTGAGACCCAGCAAAATGTGCTGCCAAACTATCAGAGGAACATAGAATTTGAAGGGGCTTTCTGAGCCATCAAATCTAGTCTCCTGGATTCGCAGGCAACCACTTGTCCAAGAGCATCACCCATTGGATGCAACCTCCAGATTAGGATGTCCTGATGCTGGCAGCTACAAGGGAAGTGGGGCAGAGAACATATCAGTCTAAATAGGCCCTGCATAAATACTCTCTCTCGTAGCATCCTGTCTCTGCCAGAGATACAGGATTCAGAGCTACAGGGACCCAATCTGGCATTTCTTATGTTCTTATGTCCACTCCAGCCCCTCTCACACACCTAATAAAAAAAACCCTTCAATGCACCATGAGAAAAGAGCACAAATGAGCAGAAGAGACTCATGTGAAACCAATGCCTTCTGCCACAGCAGGAGATTCACTGGAACAGAACATAAGTACGTAAGACCTGCCATTCACCGGGTTAGACCGTAAGTCCCTCTTTCCCAGTGCCCTGTGTCACACAATGGCAAGCGGTCGATGCTGAAAGGGAGCGTGAACAGGGTACGACCAAGGTTTTTCCCGTTCCTCTCCCGCTTGCAGCCTCAAGCATGTAAGGTCTAGGAAGTTCTGCGTCAGAGGCTGTGCCCCTCACCCCCATGTTTAGTCACTACTGATGCACCTTTCATCCAAGAATTTGTCCAATCTCGTTTTGAACCTGAAGTCTCAGCTTCCACAACATCTTGCGGCAGCAAGGTCCACACTTCAGTCACGCACAGCGGGGAAAAAATACCTTCTTTTCTCAGTTTTAAATGTTCTGCTGCCTGGTCCCATTTTATGACCCCCAGCTCTAGCATTGTGAGAAATAGTAAATAATAAATCCCTATTCCCTTTCTCTTCCCCATTTAGTATTTTGTACACCATTATTGTGTTCCCTCTCAAGTACCTCTTTTCTAAACTGAACAGGCCTAGCCTCAGATAAAATATGCTCGGTTGATCCCAAGGGTTGAACCATGCCCCATGCCACAGAGAAAGGCAGTCTCACTGACCCTGGGCTAGAATCAAGCCAATGGGCTACAGACAGTTGTCTCAATCTTCAGTCCCTTGATTCCCTCAGCTACCCAGCGTCTCGCCTTACAAGAAGTCTGCATGGTTACCTCCTCCCACCTCCAGTACTGCATGCTCCTTTATGTATTCCTACCTGAAAGTCATGGGAAAGTTCAGCACACATTGCCTCATACTGTGCAAGCTCCTTCTCTGGCCTGTCAAGGCCAGGCCTTGACCTCAGTTTATTCACATCTGTCTCCAGGTCATCATCCTTCAAAAGCAGGAGGAGGAAAGGAAATAAATTAAAGATGTTACTGAGGTGCTTTGGATTGCCCTGCAGTCGATCATTATACAACAAAGCCCATTGTATAGTACCTTTCACCTAAGAATCGCCGGACACGTGACACTCCTGATGGTTAAAGTAGAGGAATGTGTTTCCTTTAGAGGTTGTGAAACCACCATCACTGGAACTTTTCAGCGCAGGTTAAGTAAGGATTTGTCAGAGACGGTTTAGACGGAGAAGATCCTGCTCTGAGCAGGGGTTGACACCTCGAGGTCACGTCAAGCCTTAATTTTTTTACAACGCTACATAGCAAATGAGTCTCAGGATCTCCCCGGCCATGTTAACAACTGCAAATAAAGCCATTTTAGGGAAGGACAAATAGATGTACGACAGTTTGAGTCACCTGCCTAAGAGTTTATAAGGAACCAACAGTCTGCAACTCAGGAGTCCTGGACGAGATTGACAAAAGCAGGTAATAGGTGACCAAATGAAGACCCTTTAAA